>NC_134091.1:65506283-65788783 GCF_000715075.1 Nicotiana tabacum | reverse complement strand
GTTGATGTTGCATATTTACTTTTGGGACTACGAGGAGGTACCTCGGGAGTGCTCTTTTTGTTGATATTTTCTATGGTTGCACTTGCCTTTGGTTATTTTATTTTTTCGTGATATGTAGATCCTTATGTTCTCCCGTGATGTATTATTTAATTTTATTGTGTGTTTATATTCCTTGTTGTAATGTGTTGGCTTTGGCTCTTGTACGAGACTCTGAGGATTTGTGTTCCTAGTTGTTTTCTAATTTTTAAGGTTAATTTGTTTTGAATAAAAGAAATTATTGTACGCTTTAATTCTTATAAGTTTCACATCCAAATCAGCAACTATCAGGTGTTTTATTTTTTTTATTGAAATGTTATTTTCTCCGCCCAAATGATTTTTAAAGTAAATTCATTCTTTTGTTGATTTTCCTACTTGATTTAAAAAGTTTTAACTTACCTTATTGGCAATAAATTGATCATGTGGTTCTATATATACATTGATATTATTGGCACGTGAGTAGCCCGTGCAGTTGTGATAGAAATGTGGGCACGAGGTGCCGTGGAAATATAAAGGTGGGTTGAGACCCGCATTTGATGATTATGAAATGAGATGTCATAGGGTGACTTTTAAAATTGAAGAATTATATTTTAAAGATATTTATTTGGAAGAGTTTTATATTCGAAAGATACTTATTTGAAGGAAATATATATTTGGAAGGTATTTTATTTGAAGGGTTCTTATATGAAAGACTTGTTTAATTGGTTGTACTTGTGTTCTTTCTTATTTGTCGGAGCAATAATTGTGGTGTTCTTGCTGCCTTACTGTTTATATCACTGCTATTTGTTCTCGATTATTTTACTACGACATAGGTTATTTCACTAGTGAGTGTCTCGACTATACCTCGTCACTACTCCACTAAGGTTAGTCTTGATACTTACTGGGTACCGCTGTGGTGTGCTCATTCTACACTTCTGCACATTTTTTTGTGCAGATTCAGGTATTGTTCGTTAGTAGTTATGCGGGTCATTGTTGTGGAGACTCAAGGTAAACCTGTTGTTGCGTTCGCAGGCTTCGGAGTCATCTTTAAGTTTTCATTTTGCACTGGTTATTCTTATTTCTGGACAGTTGTATTTAGAAGCTTTCTAGCAAACACTCTGTAGAGCTTATGACTTGTACTGCCGGATTTTGGGAATTGTAAAAGTTTAAGAGATTTCTATTTCAAATCGTTAGATGTTGTTTAAATACTGTTGTTGTTTCAATTAATGTTAGGCTTACCTAATCCTTAAGACTAGGTGCCATCACGATACCCAAACAGAGAGGATTTTGGGTCGTGACAAGCACATTCGGGAGCTCAAAAAGTTAAAAAGGGGATGGAAGACATCTTTAAGGTTAAACAAGGGAGTACAGAATTGCTCAGGGAATTCGTAGATAGATTCCAGCGGGAGAGGATGATGTTGCCTCGAGTACCTGATAACTAGGTGGATATGGCATTCACGAGCAACTTGAACGAGAAAAGTTCAGAAGTCACGAGGAGGTTTAAAGAAAGTTTGCAAGAATTTCATGAAACAACTTAGAACGGTGTGTACAATAGATACAATACGAAGTTGCGGATAGAAGAAGATACAGTCGCACAGCAAAGGTCAAAGAAAGACCTGGTTCGAGACGCTCAGAATCAGAAAGGAGGTCCGGTAAAAATAGGTATGAGCAATACATGGGACCTGCAGGACGAGACTCGCGATCTAAATAGGAGAATGAACGTTTTGATTCAATATCAAGGCAAAAAGATGACAGTTCTTCATCCAAGTTCAAAAAGGAGTGGGATGCCCGAAGCAATGATTCCAGTACGCAAGAAAGAATAGGGGATAACAGCTTTAACATTAGCACCTCTGAATTAGTGGTTGTTTTAAGAGGTATGGGAGATAAGGTGCGATGGCCAAAAGAAATGAGATCAGATCCGAACAAAAGAAACCCAGATTTTTGGTGTGAGTTTCATAATGATCATGGCCATAGAACAGCAGATTGTAGGCTTTTGCAAGGAGAGGTCGAACATTTATTGAAGCAAGGCTATCTTACTGCTCTGTTCAGTAAGAAAGGGAGACAATCATACATGAAGAACAGAAAGGAATCCCCAAAACCTCCATCACCAAAAGAACAGTCAACGTCATAACTGGAGGATATGAGGTCAATGGAGTAACATATACAGCGGCGAAAAAGACATCAAAAGTTATTTTCACTCACGGAAAGCGTGTCAGCGAAGTCTTGGATGGCGATAGTATAACATTCGATGATGAAAACGCGGATGGCTTGATGATTCCTCACAACGATGCACTGGTAATATCTTTGCCTGTATATGATACTAATGTAAAACAAGTTTTGATTGATCCAGGTAGCTCAGTGAATATCATTTTACTGAGGGTGATAAATGAAATGCAAGCTAATGATAAGGTCATACCAAAAGTATGATCCTTGTCTGGGTTTGATAATTCAAGCGTTGTTACAAAAGGGGAAGTTGTACTTACCACATTTGCAAAAGGGGTCATCAAGGATACAAAGTTCCAGGTGATAAACACGGACATGGCCTATAATATAATTCTGGAAAGACCATGGATTCATGATATGGACGTTGTCCCATCCACATTGCATCAAGTTATCAAGTTTCCTTCACAATGGGGAATCCGTCGAATCCGCGGAGATCAAAAAGCTTCACGAAGTATCAACTCGGTGGTGATTGCAAGCACAGTAGCCAATGATGCAGATGCAAAACAGAAATTACAGTTGTCAGTTGAGGACATTGATGTTAAAACCTCAATTGAAGACACGTAAGGGCATACTGATGTGGACTCGAGACTCGATGTGATTCAAGAGCCAGAGGAAAATGATAACATTAAAACAACCACCGAGGAGCTCGAAGCTGTAATATATTTGTCCACTGGCCAGATAGAAAAGTTTACATCGGAGCAAATTTGAGCCTAGTGATGAAAGGTAAGTTAATTGAATTCTTATGTGCTAACGCAGATTGCTTTGCTTGGTCGCACTCAGACATGACAGGTATACCACCGAAGGTGATGACTCATAAGCTGAATGAAGATCTATTACACCCACATGTCAAGCAAAAGAAAAGGAAGCAAGGGTCCTTCAAAAATCAAGTGATCCAGGATGAGGTACAAAAGAGTTTGAAAATTAGTTCAATAAGAGAGGTAAAGAACACTGATTGGTTAGCTAATACCTTTGTGGTTCAAAAAAAGAATGGAAAATGGCGAGTTTGCTTAGACTATACTGATTTAAATAAGGCTTGCCCTAAATATTCATTTCCTTTATCGCATGTAGATCAGTTAATTGATTCTAATGCAAGTTATAAGCTTTTAAATATTTAAGATGCATATTCAGGATATAACCAGATAAAAATGGACCCTCTAGATGAAGAAAAAACTTCGTTTATCACAAACAGGGGGACTTATTGTTACAAAGTTATGCCATTTGGCTTGAAATATACTGGAGGCACATATCAAAGACTGGTGAATAAAATGTTTCAAGAACACTTGGGAAAAACCGTGAAAGTCTACATAGACGATATGTTGGTCAAGTCAACACAGGCGGGGGATCATTTTCAACACTTGTCCGACACCTTTGAGATTCTCCGCAAGTACAATATGAAGTTTAACCAGAAAAGTGCGCTTTTGGCGTGGCTTCAGGTAAGTTTTTAGGTTTTCTTATTTCTTACAGAGGTATTGAAGTGAATCCCACACAGATCAAAGCTATTGAGGAAATACCATATATACTCACGAGCAAGAAAAAAGTGCAGAGATTACCAAGTAGGATAGCAGCTCTGGGAAGATTTATATTAAAGTCATCAGAAAAAAGTTTTAAATTCTTTTCAGTGCTGAAAAAGCAAAATCAGTTTGAATGGACTGACGAGTGACAACAAGCTCTCAAGGACCTAAAGTCGTATATATCAAATCCACCTCGGTTAGCCAAACCAAAAGACAGTGAAAGATTACTCATTTACCTCGCTGTGTCAGAAGTAGTGGTAAGTGCGGTGTTGGTACATGAAGATAAAGGTAAATAATTCCTAATTTATTATGTTAGTAAGCCTTTACTAGATGATGAGACACAGTATCCACACTTAGAAAAGCTTGCTTTAGCTTTAATTATGGTATCAAGAAAGTTACGACCTTACTTTCAGTGTCATCCTATTTCTGTTATAACTGATTTCCCATGAAAAAACATACTGCATAAACATGAATTATCATATAGATTAGCTAAATGGGCAATAGAACTCAGTGAGTATGATATCATATATAAGCCTATAACTACAATAAAATCACAGGTGATAGCAGATTTTGTATCGGATTTTAGCACGAACTTAGTTCCTGAAGCAGAAAAAGAACTACAAGTGTTTACCAGAGCTAATCCGGGGACTTGGGCCCTATTTACTGACGATTCCTCAAATGTTAAAGGAGCAGGTTTAGGTATTGTTTTAATTTCACCCCCAGGTGAAGTCATAAGACAGGCAATAAAATATTATTCAATCAGTAACAATAAGGCAGAGTATGAAGCTATGATTGCAGGCTTGGAACCGGCACAAGAACTTGGTATCTAACAAATTATGATCAAAAGTGACTTGCAGCTGATGGTTAATCAAATGCAAGGGACTTATGTGGCAAGAGAGACGCGAATACAGCAATACCTCGAAAAGGTAAGAGAATTTCTTAGGCAATTTAAGACATGGAAAGCCGTGCAAATACCCAAGGAGGAAAATACAAAAGCAGACGTGTTGGCAAATCTCGCGTCTGTCGCAGATGCAACAAATGCATAAAATGCCATTGTGATACATTTGTTTCATTCAGCACTCGATTAAACCAAGAGTGAGGTAAATTTCAATAATTTAGCTTGGGATTGGAGAAACTAATTTGTGAACTTTTGCAGTATGGTACTGCTTAATTCGTGGAAATTTATATCTTAAAATGTTTGGTGGACCTTTAGCACGGTGCCTTAGACCATCACAAAACGGAGTATGTAATGAGAGAAGTACATGAGGGACATTGCGGTAATCATGCCGGGGGAAGATCTTTGGTGAAGACATTAATAAGGGCATGATATTATTGGCCAAAAATGGAAGAATAAGCAGAAAACTTTGTAGCCAAGTGCGATAAATGTCACCGATATGCCAATAACATACATCGACCAACGGAGCTGTTGTATTCAGTTATTTCACCATGGCCCTTCATAAAATGGGGCATGGATATCGTAGGGTCATTGCCTCAAGCTAAAGGAAAGGTATGGTTTCTGTTAGTTTTAACAGATTATTTCTTAAAATGGGTAGAAGCAAGTGCTTTTAAATAGGTATGAGAAAAAGAAGTTATGGATTTCATTTGGTGAAATATTATATGCCGATTTGGAGTTCCAAAGAAGATTGTATGTGCCAATGGTCCAATCTTCGTAGGCGCGAAAGTCATAGAATTCTTCCAAAGTTGGCAGATTAAACAAATTACTTCCGCACCCAGTGGCCAACGGACAAGCTGAAACGACAAATAATGTTATCATCAATAACTTAAAGAAGAGATTGGAAGAATCAAAAGGCAAATGGCCATAGGTATTACCGGGGAGTGCTATAGGCTTATCAAACAACGGCAAAAACAAGTACGGGTGATACTCCATTTTTACTTGTATATGGAGCAGAAGCTTTGATTCCGGTAGAGATAGGTGAACCAAGTACGAGGTACACGCATGCCACTGAAGCAGCAAATGGGAAGAGCTGCGGGTAATATTTGATTTGATAGAAGAAAGGAGAGAAGCAGCATTAATTCGAATGGCGGCTCAAAAGCAGATGATTAAACGATATTATAACAGGAAAGCCAATTTGAAGTATTTCAATATTGGGGACTTCGTCCTCAAAAAGGAATTCCGGTCAACAAAAATGGCAAATGCAGGAAAATTGAGTCCAAATTGGGAAGTCCCATATAGGGTTAGAGGCATCGCTGGAAAAGGAGCATACGAGTTGGAAACCATGGATGGCAAGGTCTTACCGTCAAACTGGAATGAAGTCCATCTGAAAAAGCATTACTTCTAAATGAGGTTAATACCCACGTTCAGGTATCACACAAAGTTTGATTTTATTTCATTCATTTGAATTTTACTAACCATTTTAGATGATAGGAAAAAAGATGGCTCGTACCAAATGATGGTATTAGACCCGAAAGACACGCGGAATACTGAAATATTTCTGGTCTAGGTTACAACTTTTCTAATGGAAAAAGGGTTATGCAGTCATCATCTAAAAAGTTATCTCCGAGTCCCATTTTCTATTTTCCTTTTCAGGAAAAGGACCAAAAGAAAGGAGTTGATCCAGTGTTCGAGATTTCATACTTCAATGCTCTAGCACTAGGGGGAGGGACTATGCATATAGAAGGTTACACAAGGAAGAAAGATGTATACCAAAGGCATAGTTCAGCCTGAATCAAAACCTTGAAGAAACCCTTGAAAAGTTTTCAAAGGAGTTCAACCTCGCAAAAAGGATGCAATATATTCTCCCGAGCTTCTAGGTTAAGGTCATAAATTTAGTCGTGGGAAAATAGACCCGAATTTTGTAAATCTGCTATAATAAAAGCAGTTATGAAAATATTGTGTACATGAACAGTTATGAAAATAATGTACATAATTTATTCATTTGAGAGTTCAAAACATAAAACTTCCTCAAATTATTTCTCTTTTCATATCTACTTCATGTTTCATATATCGTCTTATCTTCATCAGTGTCATTAATATAAAAGGGACCTCTTTTATTAAAACTCGTGTATAGCAAAGTCACGGTCTATTAAAGCATTTTAAGTGCAAGAGTAAGCTAAAATATTAAAAGGGCAGAGAGAATAATATACGGTAAAAGCAATGAAGATATTTATATTGTAACCCCAAAAACGACAGGGGCAGTAAAACCTTCCAAAACGTTATCCAAAAAAAAACACAAGGGAGCTCCAAACAAAAACCAGCAAACAAACACTTTCAACAAAAAAGTCTGGAAAAGGAAAAAGCTAAGGAGCATCATCAACGTGAGAAGAAGGATCAAATTGGGGAGAAGAGGGTTGAACATCAGCTTCACCAGGAGCAAGTCCATCTCCATCACCCTTAGAACCTTCATCTTCGGGTGTGGAAAAGCTTTGATGTTGCTGAGTCTGTTCAATTGTTTCTCTGGCCTTAGCAATCTCAGCGTTAAGGTCAAAACCTTCATTGTTGGCATCAGTTAAAGTCTCTAGGCGAGTGTTCAAAAAAGCCCAGCTAACATCCAGCGATGACTTATCTTCAAGGGCTTTATAATACTTCTCCCACTACTCGACCTCAGCTTTCAATTCTTCTTTTTCTGCCTCCAAGGCTTCATATGTAATCTTCAAAGGAGCAAGAGAACTTTCAAGGAACTGAACTTTATCTGTAGAGCACAGAGGTCTTCTTGAGCTAGGGTAAGCAACTGAATCAGATCACCCCCGTAAACCTCTTTTTGATTAAGGAGCTCTTTCAAACTCCTTATCTCTTCAGTAGCTTTGGAATGTTTTTCAACAAAAGAGGATTCTAGTATATCCTTGTCTTTCTCAACTTGACTTGAAGAAGCTTTAGAACCGCTAACTCAGCAGAGACCATCCTCAGTTGTTGTTCCAAAGCTCCTTTTTCCTCTGTAAGAACGTCCTTCTTCAACTGAAGACCTTCAAATTGTTCTCTCCAGTTATCAGCCTCGGAGCGCAACTCAATTAATTGTTGATCATTCCAAGAGATCCTTTTAATAAGCTCAGTGCCTATCAAATTAATCTACAAAAAAGGCAAAAGAAGAAGAGTTACGAATGAGGAAAAGGAAGGAATGAAATATAAATAAAGTTATACCTTAAGAAAAGAATGAACGATGCCATTCATTAAAGTCAAGGAACTATGACCCTCCAACTTCTTCTTTTCCACAGGTCCTAACAACGGTTTCAGTTGTCCAGATTTTCTCAACAAATTCCCACCCTCGGGGACTTTAATAACAACTCTTTTCATATCCCGCCTGCTGCTAGAAGGCTCATCTTCTACATGAGAAGCAGCGGGGGGAGAAACTATTAGGGCAACACTAGGTAAAGACACAGGGGGGGTTAACAGTGGGTAAAACTTGAAGAGAAGAAAGTGGCAGTTCTTCAGAAATAGGCCCGGGAGTTTCATCTCTCAACGGGACTTGGGGGGGGGGGATTGACTGAGTTACCAGCATCTTCATCAGATATTTCTAAACGAGCATTATCCTGCTCATCAATGAGTCTAAAGGGAATGAACTTGATGGGGGATCATTAGAGACATGGGTTTCATCATCTGAAACCACACGTCTTCTAACACGCGATTTTCTCACCAAGGAACCTTCTTCGGCATCCTCTTTATCATCAGACCCGCGGGCTTCAACAGTTTTTATCTTGGAAGAAGAAGCACTCAAAATTTATTCTTGAGCAAGACTTACAGAAAGCCTAGTTGAGGGAATAGATGCGGGACTGATGCCATGAATGGCAAACCCTAATAAAAAAGGGTGATGAAAAAGTTATATATGAACAAGTAAATAAGGAAAGAAACTGCAAAAATAAAGAGTACCGTGAGTCTTCACTTTCCAACCAAATTTCTGTGAAAGAAATTACCAAGATCTTTTGTCCATGGGAGCAGCAGTCAACATTTTTTCTACCTAAGCACGGAAGTTAGAAATTTCTTCGAAGACATCCATGGTTGCTGAAAAAATGAATATGCGATTATATAAAGGAACTCAAGACATCAAAGAAAGGAAAAGAAAAAATCTTACGTGCAAAGTTCTATTTTTCTGGAAAAGGCATGTTTTCTTCGCCCACTAATCCACTAGTGGAGGCAGCAACAAAACGGGCGTACCAGCCACGGTCACGGTCATCCTCGGGGCTAACTAAAACCCTTTTACTTATATCCATGAGAGAAAATACACCTTCACAAAACAACTTAGGAGATTAAAGATGAAGTAAGTGACGGAAGGTAAAAGGAGCAGAAACTAAATCCGGCAAATAGCGAAGGCATGCCACTGCCCTCCACACAATGGGACCAATTTGGCCAAGGCAAATATTAAAATAGTGACAAAAGTCGATGATCACTGAGCCAATGGGAGTTTTAAACCCTAAAGTGAAAGGGTAGGTATAAACGAAAGAGAAGCCAATATGGTAAGAAGTAATTCTTTAGTTGGCACCAGGAATTAAAACTGGGAAATCTGTTATCCAATGACATTCTCGTCGAACTAAAGAAAGAAGACCAGGAGTGATCAGACTTGGGTAGTGTTCAGCATGGTTAAGGGAAGCTATAGAAGAAACTTGATTATTCATGGCTTTATGATCTGATACAGAGGAAAACTCTTGAGGAACAATCTCGAAAATCGTAGGCTCACGCATGGGTTCATTCTGACCCCTAATTTTAGAAGAAGATCTAGGGGTTAAAGGAGCTCTAGATCTCGAAGAAGATGGTTTGATGGAACTACTTTGAGAAGTAAAACTGCGAGTAGATAACGAACCAAGACTGCGGAGCCTACCACCTCTCCTACTCCTAGTAGGGGCAATAGAAGGAGCAAGCTCATCGATGATCACAACTTTGCGAGGGTCTGGTGTTGAAGAAGACATGTTACACAAAAAAAATACAGAGGAAAGATAGAGGACTACGAAGGAAGGTTAAGATGATGGATACAGAGAAGAAGGAAGACGGTTTCAAGAAATCAAGGGGTATGAAGTATTTATAAGGAGATGCAACTGTCATCAAAGTTGATCATTATGAAGTGTCATAATAGAACCGTTACTTCTTGACTCGCGTAGCTCAGAAAAACCCTAAAAAGCGCTGAGAAACTGCAAAACCAATCGGGGTGAAGCCACGTGGCATGGGCATTAAATGGATGTGACATACGTTGCATCGATTACGAAAAGAGCACAATGATACTCGAGAAACAGCGGCAAAGCATTTCCGCCATAAATACTTACAACTTCCCGAATATTCAGTTGAGAATATTCAGAAAGTGGAGGGATTATCTGTATTAGTGGAAAAAAGTCATGACACGTGGCCTATCATCAAGGTGACAGGGTATGGTACATGAACCATCAATATAGCAACAAGTGGCTTTCCTAATTAGACGAGTTAAGGAAGGCGAAAAAGGCACGGGAGGAACACTCTCGGGTTTACACTGAGAAAAGAGACGGACCTCACAGCTATAAAAGGAAAAACAGGAGCGGAATGAATAAAAGTCGTTAAGAAGGGAAGATGCATGAACCTGTCATAAATAAGGAAGGGAAATCGATATGGTTACAGGAAATCTTTAGCCTTAATTACTTTCGTTACAATTGTATATGGTATAGGGTAATCAAGGCAATTAATGCCATTAGTGAGCCCGAATTAAGTAAGAAAACCATTACAATTATATGCTCCTATATAAGGACTGAAACTTCATTTGTAATGGGATCGGATAATTATTTAAATTTATGCAATCATTCTTTACTTTATTCTCAAGGTTCTAAACCATAATTTTGGGAGTGATTATCAATTTGTTTCTTATTTTCTTTGTCAATTATTTTCATTTTTTGATTTATTCTTAAAATTATTGGGAAAGTTAAGTAAATCTTGTTTATCAGTAACCTGATTTCTTCTAGATATTGACTTTGACCGAGAAATCTATTTTTGTGTTAAATATTATTAAGTTCAGAATATAACATGATTTTATTTTAAAAGGATGTTTATGTAACTTGTGAGTGATATAGGATGATGTCATACGAGGCAAGCAAGGTTTTCTATACTTAGGTCCAAGCATAATAATGAAGGTTTCTCAGTTTATTTTCACCCACGAAAGAACATCTATGTTTACCCGAAAAAACGGATAGAGTTGAATTTGTACGTAGTTCTAAGGATGTGTGGTATAACTTAATACAAATCGTAAGGATAAATAGAAATATCAAATATGGATTGCAAATAATGCGAAGTAAACAAGGTTGTAAAGAAGATTATTTTTAGGACTAAGCAAGTTGAATCAATTTATGAAGCTTAAAAGTACAACTCTTCAATATAGGAGAATATGGTGCTTGAATTACAATGTAAGCCAAAAACCTGCCTTCTACAGAAATGTAGCCATCCTCTTTATAGTAGAGGATCCTACTTTAGATATAATTAAAAATACATATTGGAGAATTCATGATAAATCAGCTTTTTCCTAACTTCCGCCGAGATTCTCTCCCTTAGTGTGTTTGCAACGGCTCTTGTCAGTGAGCTCGAACTCGATCGACCTCGGTATTATTTGGTAGTGCTTATAGATCTCGATATGGACTCGGGATCAGGTGACGATTCGGACTCGGTCCCGGATGGCCTCTGCCCATTAAGCTCGAAATCATCTCATCTTAGTTCAATTCGGACCCGAGCTCGATGATTACTTCGAACTCGGTGTTTGACCTATATATGGAATACGAAGCTTGTTTGTACCATCTTCGGAACCCATCTCGAAGTCTTTCTTTGATCCATTATGTTTCGACCTCGATCAATTGTACGAAGGCCGAAATCTATTTTGACCGTATACAGATAGTCCTCTCGTTTCTCGGGAAGGATGTGGTGAGAAACGATATAATTTTTCAACGGCTCGATCGGATTATAAGCTGACGTTTACATTGGACTCGATCATGATGCACGTGATAGCTGTCCCGTCGATTTAGTCTTTCAAGACATTTAATGCATGTCAGACGGTGGTCGGCCACCGCTGATACTGATCCGCCATTGCTTTAATCTATAAATAGCCTTTCCTTTTATCATTCACCACTTTTACATCTTCAATCTTCCAAATTTCCCAAGTTCTTTTTCGTATTCTCTGAGTTTATTCGCAAATCTGTGATTCCTCTTTGCAAAAATTCTTCTTCTAAACCACCAAATCTTTGTCACCTTCTTTAAATCCAAAATGGTGAAGACATCAAAAACCATCTCCCAAAAAGAAAAAGTTTCTTCTTCCCAATTTGTTGCCGACAAAACACCGGTGGATCCACGGCCTGAGAAGTGCGTTCTGATGGCGTGTGTTCTTACCTCTGATTTCAAACTCAATAAAGGTTCGCCGGTTCCTGGCCGATGTGAGCCCGTATCGAGATATATTTTTTCGATAACCTGGGAACATATCGAGCGGATAAAAAAAGATTGTAACTGGGAGAACAAAGAAGTGGTAGTGCCGTCTCCCGAAGAGGATATTAATACTCACGTGAGAGGGTTTTTAAGCGTGTATACTTACCCTTTCACATTAGGTCCCCTCGACCCTGTTATCCTAGATTTTTATCATAAATACCTAATAACCCTATGCCAGATACAACCTTTCTTTTGGCGGATCGTTATTTTGATCCGATATTTTGTGAGTAAAATCGAGGGGATACCTTTCACCCTCGATCATCTTGTCCAATTATACCATCCTCGCCTTTTTCGAGGAGGGTGAATAAAACTCCAACGTCGAGCTACCAAGGCTCTGTTCTCGAGTATAAACGAGGATAAGGATCGAGGCTGGATGGGCAAGTTCGTTCGAGTAAGGACTTCGGACCTGATCAAAGAAAAGGACGACTCCTAAGCCGAACAAGAATATTATTCCTTTGACCGTAGAATCAGTTCTGCGTCTGAGGGATGAAGAAGAAGAAGAAAAAGAAGAAGAAGAAACTCCTAAGCCGAACAAGAATATTATTCCTTTGACCGTAGAATCAGTTCTGCGTCTGAGGGATGAAGAAGAAGAAGAAGAAGAAGAGAACGGTGGGTCTACGCTGGCGGCCAGAACGAATAAGACCACCGACGTTCCACAGGCAGCTGGATCGATGGTGGTTCATAAGGCTCCACCTCGAACTGAGGATATATCAGAGAAAGATTCGGGCAGAGTCCCCGAGTTGTTGGAGATTGAAGATGCTTCCCATCGAAGCCAACGGATGGGGGATATGTCTGAAGGAGCTCTCCTTGAATCTCTTCTAACCGAAGAGAATGCTCCAAGTGATTCACTTGGGGCAGCATCAATCGAAGACTCGCCCACCTTCCCTGCTTTTTCTGCATGGGCGATTCAGGAAGCCCAAGCTTTGGGAGCCCTCGAACTAGACAAGCCTCATGATGGAGAGGATCCTGTTGTGACTTGTTTGCCGGTATAGAGGACATTGCCGGTACTAGTGATGCATCAGATCTTTTTCACGGGGTGTAGCAGGCTTTGAATCAGGTAAGCCTTAAATTATTTTGTTAGTATTATCTTTATGTTTGCTTTTCTTTTCTAACTTCGTTTCTTCTTTCTTTGTAGGCCGCGACAGTTCATCGAGAAGTAAGTTCTCGGTCCCGAACCGAGCTGCGTCGATATGAGGCCGAGCTTCAACGGGTTACGGAGGAGAGGAACTCCCTAAAACGCCTTTTAGGCCAAAGGGAAGAGGAAATAAAAGACTTCCGAGCTGAGTTGGCCAAGGCTCACCAAGATCAGATTGATCTGTCCGAGCAGGTAATAATACTTTTAAAAGCCTATGGGCTCGATACCGGAATGATGGCTAATTTTTCGGTCTCACAGCTGCAGCAGAAAATTGAGATGATTGAAAAACTCCGTGAAAAAGTCGATGTGATAAAAGCGGAGTCTTTAAAGTTGATAGAAGGAATGGACCGCTTTGCTGCAGAGAAAGAAACTACTCAAGCCCAATTGTCATCGGCCGAAAACCAACTTCAAAAACTAAAGGAGAAAGGCTCAGTCCAAGCAAGAAAAATAGAGGAGCTCGAGGCTCGGTTGGCCTCTGAACTTGCCAAGGCCGAATATGACGCCGAAAAGGCAAAGGACGAAGCGGATGCACTCGTGGCCATCTATCGGGCCGATGCTAAAGCTGCCCAGGTCCAAGCAAGAGAGGCAGTCGAGACTGCCGATACGCGAGCACATTGGGTCGCTGAACTTGCTAAGTGCCGATCTCTGAGGGAGACCCTCGAGGAGATCCATGCTCGAGGTTTCGACCTCGCTGAAGAGATTAAAAGGGCCAAAGAACTCGAAGCCGATGCTGAAGCCTTGGTTTCCAATAACGACGATAATGATAATGATGATGATGATGGGAGTAAGAGCGGGTCCAAGAATGGGGGGGGAGCCCGGTGGAGAAGAGACCGCTCCCGGAGATAGCCAAGAAACTTAACCCTTAGTTTCTATGTTGCAATCAATCATGTAAACAATCTTGTATATATAAATATGTTTTTGTTTTACCAACTTGCTTCTGTTTTGTTTGCTGCCTTGTGAAGATTTTATTCATGCTTTATGAATGTTTTGATTTAGGAAATTTGATCGAATTTAGACTTTGTAGCCTTTATAACCGAGTGAGCGCTTACTTAAGCTTGAAATAAGGTAGCCCATAGGCTTATTAGTTGAGTGAGTGATTCGAACTTGAAGTAATATAGTCCGTAGGTGTAATAGTCGAGTGAGTGCTTGCTTGAACTCGAAAAAAAAATAGCCAGTGGCTTAGTAGTTGAGTGAATGATTCAAACTCGAAGTAATATAGCCCGTAGGTATAATGGTCGAGTGAGTGCTTGCTCGAACTCAAAATAAGAGTATCCCATAGGCTTATTAGTCGAGTGAATGTTTCGAACTTGAAGTAATGTAGCCCGTAGGCATAATGATCGAGTGAGTGCTTGCTCGAACTCGAAATAAAAGTAGCTTGTAGGCTTATTAGTCAAGTGAATGTTTCGAACTCAAAGTAATATAGCCCGTAGGCATAATGGTCGAGTGAGTGCTTGCTCGAACTTGAAATAAAAGTAGCCCGTAGGCTTATTAGTCTAGTGAATGTTTCGAACTCGAAGTAATATAGCCCGTAGGCATAATGGTCGAGTGAGTGCTTGCTCGAACTCGAAATAAAAGTAGCCCGTAGGCTTAGTAGTCGAGTGAATGATTCGAACTCGAAGTAATGTAGCCCGTAGGCATAATGGTCGAGTGAGTGCTTGCTCGAACTCGATCCTGTTTGCATAATAAATCTTGGATATAAGATATCGGTAAAGAAGAGAGCTTTCTTTGCAAGTCATTATACATGTGTTCATGTTTTGCATCATGGCTCGGGCCAATTATATGAGCATGGTTCGTTTTGACCATTTGACTCGTAGGCATAATGGTCGAGTGAGTACTTGCTCGAACTCGAAATAAAAGTAGCTCGTAGGCTTATTAGTCGAGTGAATATTTCGAACTCGAAGTAATATAGCCCGTAGGCATGATGGTCGAGTGAGTTCTTGCTCGAACTTGAAATAAAAGTAGCCCGTAGGCTTGATAATTGAGTGAGTGTTGCTCGAACTCGTTGATTTACCTTAAGCCTGTTTGCATAATAAAACTCGAAATAGGGGAATCTTTCTTGGATATAAGATATCGGTAGAGAAGAATTTTTTCTTTATAAATCATTATACATGTGTCCATGTTTTGTGTCAGGGCTTGGGCCAACTACATGAGCATGGTTCGTTTTGACCATTTGGCTTTTACAACTTTTTCTATTTTAACCTTGTTGTTATGAAATAACTTACTTGTATTAGAACTTGATATATTTGAGGGCTAATGCCCTGCCCCCCAGTATTCGAGATCGATTATAAAGAGGCCTCGGATACTGTCGAATTGTTTCTAAGTTTAGCACGATCACTGGTTGCCTCATTAAAAACCTTGCCGAAAAACCCATTTAGGATAAAACCGGTCTAAGGGAAAAGAGTGTAAAGCGTGCTTTCAGACCTAGGGCTTCGTATTGAAGGATCCATCCTAGCTCCTGATCGGACTCCTGCAGTGGTTAGTTTCCAAATGTAAACAAATATGGGAGGATCGTACCTTAGCAGTAGTATCGTTTTAGGTGTGACACATTCCAATTGCTTGATAGTTGTTTGGCGTTTATAATACCGATCTTGTATGATCCTTTTTCGACGTTTTCGAGAACCTGATATGGTCCTTCCCAGTTCGGGTCCTAGTTTTCCTTCGTTTGGATTTTGGGTACTAAGGGTGACTTTCCTTAGCACTAAGTCCCCGAGTTTAAAATGGTGAAGCTTGGTTCTTCGATTATAGTACCTTTCGATTCGCTGCTTTTGGGCGGCTAATTGGACGAGAGCAGCTTCTCATTTTTCATCCGATAATTTGAGGCTAGTGTTCATAGCCTCGTTATTTGACTCTTCTGTCGTATACCGAAACCTGGCACTGGGTTCCCCGACTTCGACGGGAATCAAGGCTTCGGAGCCATAAACTAAGGAGAACGAGGTCGCCCCCGTACTAGATTTTTATGTTGTTCGATATGCCCAAAGAACTTCGGGTAGGATTTCTCTCCATTTTCCCTTAGCGTCGTTCAACCTCTTCTTTAGGTTTTGAATGATAGTTTTGTTTGTTGATTCGGCCTGTCCGTTCCCACTGGGGTGATACGGTGTCGATAATATCCTCTTTATTTTGTGGTCTTCGAGGAATTTCGTCACTTTGCTGCCGATAAACTGTTTCCTATTGTCACACACTATTTCGGCGGGTATCCCGAATTGATATACGATATGATCCCAGATAAAGTCTATAACCTCTTTCTCTTTTACTTTCACGAAAGCCTGTGCTTCAACCCATTTAGATAAATAGTCAGTCATAAATAAAATGAATTTAGCTTTACCTGGGGCCGATGGCAGAGGGCTGACGATATTCATTCCCCATTTCATGAATGGCCATGGGGATAGGACTGAGTGAAGTTGCTCTTCGAGCTGATGGATTATTGGTGCGAACCTTTGACATTTGTCACATTTTCGAACAAACTCCTTTGCATATTTTCCCATATCGATCCAATAATATCCTGCCCTGATTATTTTTCGGACTAATGAATCAGCACCGAAGTGATTCCCATAAGTGCCCTCGTGCACCTCACGTAGGATGTAATCGGTGTCGACTGGATCTAAGCATACTGCCAATGGTCCATCGAATGTCCTTCGATATAGCGTTTCATCTGCAGTTAATGTGAATCGAGCAGCTTTGGTTCGTAGGACCCTCAAATTTTTAGGGTCCGATGGGAGCTTTCCATTCTTTAAGTATTCAATATATTTATTCCTCCAATCCCAGATTAAACTCATAGAATTTATCTCGGCATGACCTTCTTCGATCACGGATCTCGAGAGTTGAACGACAGTCCCCGAGCTTATCTCGCCTTCCTCGACCGATGATACCAAATTTGCAAGTGCATCTGCCTCACTGTTTTGCTCTCATAGAACATGCTGTAAAGTCCATTCTTTGAAATAGTGCAAATTGACCTGCAGTTTGTCCAAATACCTTTGCATTCTATCTTCTCGAACTTCGAACGTTTTGTTTACTTGATTTACCACCAGCAACGAGTCACACTTGGCTTCGATGACTTCTGCTCCCAAGCTTTTAGCTAGCTCGAGACCTGCAATCATGGCCTCATACTTGGCCTCGTTATTAGTCAACCTAGTAGTTTTGATAGATTGCCTAATAGTGTTACCCGTGGGTGGCTTTAAAACGATGCCTATCCCGTACCCCTTCACGTTAAAAGGCCCGTCCGTAAAAAGTGTCCATACCCCCGATGACGTACCTGATTTCAATAAGAGTTCTTTTTCGACTTCGGGTACGAGGGTCGGCGTGAAATCGGCCACGAAGTTCGCTAATATTTGAGACTTGATGGTCGTACGGGGTTGATATTCGATATCGTACCAACTGAGTTCGACGGCCCATTTGGCCAATCGGCCTGATAGTTCGGGCTTGTGCAAAATATTATGAAGTGGGTAAGTGGTTAATATGCATATGGAGTGACATTGAAAGTACGGTCTTAACTTTCTAGAAGCGCTTATCAGTGCAAGTGCCAATTTTTCTAGGTGCGGATATCTAGTTTCTGCTTCTCCTAAGGTTCGACTTATATAATAAACGGGAAATTGCGTACCTTGCTCTTCTCGAACTAGGATACCGTTTACCACGATTTCCGATACTGCCAAGAACAAGTAAAGTTTTTCGTCTGTTTTTGGAGCATAAAGCAGTGGTGGGCTCGATAGATATCGTTTTAATTCCTCTAATGCCTGTTGGCATTCCGGGGTCTAAGCAAAATCGTTCTTCTTTTTGAGTAGAGAGAAAAATTTGTGACTTCGATCTGACGATCTCGAAATGAATCGGCTTAAGGCTGCAATCCGTCCTGTTAGCCTCTATACGGCTGCAATCCGTCCTGTTAGCCTCTATCCGTCCTCCACGATGGTGATGTCTTCGATGGCCTTGATTTTATCGGGGTTAATCTCGATCCCCCGATTTGACACCATGAAGCCGAGGAACTTTCCCGAACTGACCTCGAAAGCACATTTCTCGGGGTTGAGCTTCATGTTGTATTTCCTTAAAATCTCGAACGTTTCCTGCAAATGGGTCAAATGGTCCTCTGCGCATAGGGACTTAACTAGCATGTCATCAATATAAACTTCCATTGATTTACCTATTTGTTCCTCAAACATTTTATTTACTAGGCGTTGGTAATTAGCTCCTGCATTTTTTAGCCCGAAGGGCATCACATTATAACAATATGTTCCATACTTTGTGACAAATGAAGTCTTTTTCTGGTCTTCCGGGTTCATTTGGATTTGATTATACCCGGAATAGGCATCGAGAAAAGTAAGGATCTCATGGCCGGCCGTGGCATCGATCATGCGATCGATGTTGGGCAGCGGAAAAGAATCTTTGGGACATGATTTGTTCAAATCCTTATAATCTACACACATTCTAAGTTTGTTCCTTTTTTTAGGCATTACAACTACATTGGCTAACCATTCAGGATATTTCACCTCCCAAATGGATCCTATTTTGAGAAGTTTGGTTACCTCGTCCTTTATGAATGCGTGCTTTACCTCGGACTGGGTCTTCTCTTTTGCTTTACCGGTCTGAACCTAGGGTCCAAGCTCAGCCAATGTGTCGTTATATTCGGTGGGATTCCTATTATATCTAAATGGGACCAAGCAAAACAATTTAAGTTATCGATAAGAAATTGAATAAGTCTATTCCTGAGTTCGGGGGTTAATCCCATTCCCAGGTATACGCTCCAATTATTCGATCGTTGATTGGGTGGAGTCGGAATCATCGGGAAGCATGAAGGATCGAGGAATCCTATGATCATCATCTTCATCGATCTTCTGATTTTCTGGTTGGGTTAAAGCTGGTGTCTGTGATTGCTATTTGGCATCTTGTTCCCCTTTTGATCTCAATCACTTTATTGGCAAAGGCGAGGGTATCGTATTTGCTTCCTCGACGGCAAACATTTCTCTTGTGGCCGGTTGCTCTCCGTATACTGTTATGACCCCCCTCGATGTTGGGAATTTAAGAACCTGGTGTAGGGTCGAGGGTACAGATCTCATGATGTGGATCCATGGCTTTCCAAAAAGGGCATTGTACCTCATGTCGCCTTCGATTACGTGGAACTTCGTTTCCTGGATGGTTCCGGCCACATTTATCGGCAGAATTATCTCGCCTTTGGTTGTTTCACATGCCATATTGAATCCGTTTAGGACCAGGGACGCGGGTACGATCTGGTCCTGTAGCCCGAGTTGTTGTACGACCTTCAACCTAATGATGTTGGCCGAGCTCCCTGGATCAATTAACACATGCTTAACTTTAGTTTTATTCATAAGTACGGATATTACCAGTGCATCATTATAAGGTTGTATGACTCCTTCTGCATCTTCATCATTGAAAGACAAAGTTCCTATGGGTGCGTAATCCTGAGTTCGTGATCGTTTTTCTCTCACAATCGATGTTTTAGTGCGTTTAAGCACCAGCCCTTGAGGGGTATCGACACCGCCGATGATCATGTAAATGATGTGCTGTGGTTCTTCTTGTTCGTTCTGCTTGCCGAAATCCCTGTATTTGAAATGGTTCTTTGCCCTGTCGCTTAAAAATTCTCGAAAGTGCCCCTTATTGAATAACAGGGCTACCTCCTCTCTTAGTTGCCTGCAATCTTCCGTTCTGTGACCATGGGTGCCATGATATTCACACATTTGATTGGGATTTCTCTGGACAGGATCGGTCTGCATGGGTCGGGTCCATTTAGTGTCTTTGATGCGTCAGATAGCCGATACGATGGTGGATGCATCAATGCTGAAGTTATACTCCGATAACCGAGGCGCTTCCTTAGATCTGGTAGGCCTGTCAAACCCACTTATGTTCATCGGTCCCCGAGACCCTTGACCACGATCAGTTCTTTTGTTAATTTTTCTAGGGTTATGTCTCGATTCATTGATTCTGTGGTTTCTGTTATACGGTCGATATCGATCACTGATCGAACCTTGTTCTCGATTGATATCCCTTCGAGCAACGGGTTCAGCCCCCAACTTATCATCTTCGACTCTAATTTTTGATTGGTACCGATTGTGCACGTTGGCCCAAGTGATAGCTGGGTACATCAGGTTATGCTTCAGTCGCCGTGATGCCGTCGAACTTCGTTCGTTCAAACCTTGAGTGAAAGCTTAAATAGCCCAATCATCTCTGACTGGTGGCATATCCATTCGTTCCATTTGAAAATGAGATACGAACTCCCTTAGCATCTCGTTATCCTTTTATCTTACCTTGAAAAGGTCTGATTTCCTCGTTGCGACCTTTATGGCCCTGGCGTGTGCCTTTACGAAAGAATCTGCTAACATGACAAATGAATCGATCGAATTCGGTGGTAGGTTGTGATACCAAATCATTGCTCCCTTCGAGAGAGTTTCTTCAAACTTTTTCAACAACACAGATTTGATTTCATCGTCCTCCAAATCATTACCCTTGAAGGCGCACGTGTAAGAGGTGACGTGTTTGTTGGGATCGGTCGTTCCGTTATATTTGGAAATTTCGGTCATACGGAATTTTTTGGGGATTGGTTTTGGGGCCGCGCTCGAGGGGAAAGGCTTTTGTATGAATTTTTTGGAATCCAACCCTTTTATCATTGGTGGAGCCCCCAAAATTTGGTCGACCCTGGAATTATATGTTTCTATTTTTTTATCATTGGCTTCGACCCGCTTTGTGAGCTCCTCGAGTATTTTAGCGATTTCGGGAGTAGTCCCCGATTCTTGCTCATTTGACCTCACTATGGCTAGCTCCGTTCCGTGGGCAATTTCTCGGGGTGGACTGGGCTCCGGCCTACTGGGTAGCTGGGTTTGGATCTGCAACTGAGCTATCGCAACCTGTTGGGCTTGTAACATTTCAAAAATCATACGCAAGCTGACGTCGTTTTCCTCAATGTTATAGGTGTTTCGAGCTGCAGATCGAGTGCCACCATGAATGCTATTTTCAGGTTCAGAATGTATGTTCGCCTCAATGGCCACATGTGAATTGATATCTATCAGCACTCCGATCCGAGCTCCAACGGCGTTGACAAGTGGTCTTTCGGTACTGGGTGTCAAGTTGTTATTCTCATCTTGAAGACCAACTTCGTTGTCGATAGGAAAGGCCATTTGATTGGTAGTTAGTCGTTGCTAATCCGAAATCCGAGATACTTTCGGAAACAAGCACAAAACAGTGTGTTTTTGTAGATTCGTATCAAATAAGCACTGTTATCCTTAGCCCCACGGTGGGCACCAAACTGTTTACCCAAAAAAACGGATAGAGTTGAATTTATACGTAGTTCTAAGGATATGTGGTATAGCTTAATACAAATCGTAAGGATAAATAAAAATATCAAATATGGATTGCAAAGAATGCGAAGTAAACAAGGTTGTAAAGAAGATGGTTTTTAGGACTAAGCAATTTGAATCAATTTATAAAGTTTAAAAGAACAACTCTTCAATATAGGAGAATATGGTGCTTGAATTACAATGTAAGCCAAAAAACTGCCTTTTACAGAAATGTAGCCATCCTCTTTATAGTAGAGGATCCTACTTTAGATATAATTAAAAATACATAGTGGAGAATCCATGATAAATCAACTTTTTCCTAACTTTCGCAGAGATTCTCTCCCTTAGTGTGTTTGCAACGGCTCTTGTCTGTAAGCTCGAACTCAATCGGCCTCGGTGTTGTTCGGTAGTGCTTCTAGAGCTCGATATGGACTCGGGATCAGGTGACGATTCGGACTCGGTCCCGGTTGGCCTCTACCCCTTAAGCTCGAAATCATCTCATCTCAGTTCGATTCGGACCCGAGCTCGATGATGACTTCGAACTCGGTGTTTGACCTATACCTGGAATCCGAAGCTTGTTTGTACCATCTTCGGAACCCATCTCGAAGTCTATTTTCGATCCATTATGTTTTGACCTCGATCAATCGTACGAAGACCGAAATTTATTTCGACCGTATACAATCTATAATGGCTTAGCACGAGGCTCCTACTGCCCCCACATTATTAAACTTCTTTAATAGACCCTAAATAATTTCATAGTTTAAATTTAGTGCTATCGCATATTTTACGTAAAATGGAAAATATAACAAATTACCATTATTAGAATAAGAAATAGTGAGAATTCTTAATTGAGAAATGAAAAATACATCAATAAAACTAAAATTTTAATCAATAACATATGGAATACAACAATAACTCCTAGAAGAAAAAGAACTCTTTTTTAGTTTATGCATCTGATGCGAGCAAATATTATATGACCAACTAGTCTTTGATCGAATCAGCAAGTATACATAATTCTTCACTAAATATGAGTGTTAGCTTATCTCATCGAGGACTATTTTTTTAACTTTACTATTACAGTGAGTAGAATTTAGCGATTATAGGTGAATTAATCCTCCATCATTTTGGTAGAAAACACAGAAGGTGAAATAAAAAGGTTGAAACTAAAGGTGTCAAACGGATCGGGTTGACCCGGTTCCGGACCGGCCCAGACCGATTTTAGACCGAACCGATAGGTAGGGGGCCGGGTAGGGTTGGGTTGGGATGGGGAACGGATTGTGCCATGTAGGATAGAGGTACCGGTTAACCGGACCGGTCAGAACCGGTACTGTCAAGTCAAGTTGGAACCGGTTAACCGGACCGGACAGGTTCAACGGCTATTTTAAATTTTTATTTTATTTTTTAGGATATAGTTGACTGTTGGCAACGGTCAGCTGCCATTTTTGACCGTTGCCCGATGGTTATTTTTCAAGAATAGCCCTTTTTTGGGCATTTATTTTAAAAAAATAACACTTTTAGTATTTAGTAATTTAGCCCTTTGAAAAATAATAAATTTACTCCCCTCTTCCTCATTTCTTCACTCATCTCTCAATTCTCAAACCCAAATTCTCAATTATCATTCTCTCATTCTTCACCTAAATTGTAATCAACTATTTGGTTCTCAATATTTTTGGAATTGTATTTATGGTATTATTTGAAGTTTGAATTTTGAACAGTTGACGTTTCTTCGTGGTAACATCGGAGTTGCGAAATTCAATTTCAAGACTTCAAAAATCATCAAGTGTTTAATTTATTATGGAATTCGGTGCACTCGTTCTAACTCTTTCTCTTATTTAATATTTTATTTGCATATTTAATTTTTATTAGTAGTTAAATTTTTACAATATGTTTAATGCTGGAAAAAGAGTTTGTAATAAGGTTGCGAATCGGGATAATCGAAAAAATAGAAAAAGAGGTACTACTTCAACTTCTAATAGTAATTTAAATGACTTTACACATGTTTCTGAAACATCACTTGATAATAATATAGATTATGAACAATTACATGAAGATTTCGGTATAGAAGATAATGAATTAGAAATTGAAGATGAGATACTACTTACACCTAGTAGTATTGGAGTTGGTAGCAGGGGTGGTGATCATGGCACTAATAGTAGACCACCTGTGGCCCCGACTAGTAATCAGAGAAGGAGAAGTAAAGTTTGAAAATATTTTGAGGAAATAGAGAATTTTGATAGAGTTAGATGCAAATTTGTAAAGATAATTTTAAACATAAGACTGGAGGAAGTTTTTTTTTTTTTTTTTTGAGGGGGGGGGAGGGGGAGGGGGGCTGGGACACTTAGTAGATATATGAGAATTAATCATCCTATAGAACGGGGCTCTGATTTAGATGAAAATCAAGGAACTCTAAACATTAATACTAGAAGACTTATGAAATATGATAAAATGAAGGATCGTGAGGAGTTAGCAAAAATGATTGTTTTGGGTTGTCTACCTTTTTCTTTTGCTTCTTCATCATATCTTATTATGTATATTCAAAGAATTTATAATCCTTCATTTAAAGGTATCCCTAGAAGTACTTGTAGATCTGATATCTTTAGACTTCATGGATAATATCAGACATACATACGTTATTTGTTTGACCACCTTCTTTGTAGAGTTTCTCTAACTTATGATATTGGCCATGCTGTTAATGGAAATGATTATTTGACAATTACATGTCATTGGATATATGATAATTATTGTATGCAAAAATGTATTATCACTTTTAAATATGATGAAGATCAAAGTCATACTATTATTTTTATAAGTACTACTATTTGCGAAGTCGTTGCATTTTACAATCTTAATAAAAAAGTATTGTGTATGTCTTTTGATAATGCTTCAAACAATAATGCCGTTATTTCAATATTAAGACTGCATTTGAAATCACCACTTGACGAAATTTTTCATGTTAGGTGTGCATGTCATGTTTATAATTTAATTGTTAAAAGTGGCCTTGATTTATTTTCGACTGAGATTACTCATGTTAGAAGAGCAGTTAGTATTATTCAAGGAAATAATAGACAATCTAGAATTAGGAAATTTAAGACTAAGTGTACCAAACATAACCTTAACCCCAGATGAAATTGTTACTAGATGGAATTATACATACTTATTTTTAAAATGTTGCTACAAATATAGATTGCCGATAACTGAAGTTGATAATGCGCATTGTACTGATCCAAACCATATGTTAACAACTAATACTTGGGAGGCCATTAACGATGTTGTTAAATTTTTATATAAATTTTATACAGCTATTGTTGAATTTTTTGGAGCATATTACCCTACTGTTACTATGGCTTTAGTATATATAGCTGAAATTTCTTTTCTACTCTCTGAATTTAAGAAGAAAGAAAAATATAAGGATGTTGTTGAAAAAATGCAAGCAAAATTCAAAAAATATTTCTTTCCAATTCCTCCGATTTACTTAATTGGTGTTGTTTTAAATCATTCTATTAAGATGTCTGATTGTCACCAATTAATCAATGCTTTATATACTTATATGGAGATTGGACCAACTGAAACTCTAAATATATATTGTTGTATGAACAAGCTAAATGATTATTTATAATAATTATATAATTATTATGCAAATATAATTGATGATGATGCTATTAATGTAGACAATGTTAATACCACTATGCATTGTACTACTTCTACTGCATTTGCTACTATGGATAAAGATAAAGGCCTTGATGGTTATAATATTTGATCTACATTTCCTTCCACTCAAACCAGTAGCAGTAGCAGGAACATTGATGAATTTCAATTCTACTTGCAAAAGCAAACAGAGCCTCGCACAAAGGAATTTTCACCGTTGGGATGGTGGCATGGGAATGAAAAGCAATTTCTCATTCTTTCTGCTATGGCTCGGGGACGTGCTAAATGTGTCAATTTCAACTGTTGCATCAGAGAGTGCATTGCAAGACAACAACTAGGAGACACCCGTCACTCTTTAGGAAGCAATGCTTTGGAAGTTTTAGTATGTTTCAGAAATTGAATTAGATCGGAACGAAGAAATCAGGAACGTGAAGATGTTGATAAACCAGAAGACGAGAAACTTAGAGATATATTAACACATGATAACCCATCTGAATTTAACACTCCAGAAAATGGCCAAGAAGTTCATATTGATTATGAAGAATTTACTAAGACCATGCAAAACCTTTGAAATTCTTGATTTATATTTAATAATTCAAATTTGAATTTACTATTTTTTCTTTAATTTAGTTGTTATAAAATGTAAACTTTATTTTTTAAGTTTGAATTAAAAAAAGAACTTGCAAATTATAAGTTAAATTTTTTTCCATCTTCGTTGTATTATCTTAAATTCTTAATGAAATATTCAAATACAAGGCTTTTAAAGCCTTTGAAATTTATTCAAACACTCCTTTTATAAGATTGTTTTTATGTTTTACATTTTTACTTTATCTTAATATAAATTAAGATAATTATACAAAATACAAAAAAAAAAAAAAAAAAAAGCGGCCCGGAACCATTCCGGTTCAAATTTTCACCGGCGAGGCACGGAATCGGTATTTTGAAACCGGTAACCGGCCGGTCTCCTTTTCCAATAGTCCGAACCGGACCGGCCCCTTGACACCCATAGTTGAAACTAAAGGAGACAAAACCCTCATTTTCACTGATATACATATATACAAGTTACAATTGTGGTTAAGTAAACCTCAGAGTATTACACTCAAGTCAACCACCGGCTTGCATTTTGCTTCCCGGGGTGGCCTAGGAAATAATATTTATACTTTGGCGTAGTAAATTTACATTTACCAAACTTGTTACATCTTGTAACACAAAATAAAAAACCTCAATAACGGTTAGTGTCACAAAATATTCCATCCATCTGATTTTGTACTGCTTTGATAGCAGCAACTCTAGCAGCAGTGGCAGCTCTGTTTGCGCCCATCACTGCTTTGTTCACTTGTTCATCTACCCTCCTTAGTTTAATTGCATTCTCTGCTGCCTTTCTAGCAGCCTGCAGAACCCACAGCACAATAAGCATCAGAAATTGACAATTCAAAGATTGAGCAGTAACAATAAATGCCAAGAAAAGTAATTTTCTTACCTGAACAGCTCGAAGGACAGCATGAGTAAGTGGGGGCAAAGGAGTATTCAAATTGGCAGAATCCCATTCCCCACACCTTGTGTCACCATTTCTAAATGTGTACATTCCGTAGCCTTGCTTGCGACCTTCATGCCATGACCCTTCATAGCAATGTCCATTTGCAAAGTGATACACACCAAAACCATGAATCTTGTCCCCAAAATATTCCCCTGCATACCGATCCCCGTTCCTACAAAACAACCACAAGATTAACACCTTATATATGATTTGAGCCAAAGCTAATGGATTCAAATGAACCCACTAATTGAACTCTCGAAGATAATATCATAAAACAGGGTGTGGCATTTCTAGCACAAAGGCAAGAAAATAAGCTTCTTCCATTTTCTCTCGAAGCTTCCTCAATCAACAGGTTGTATGCGTCTCATAAAACACACGTTTTAAAGTTGGGTGCAAGAATTGGTATGCTCTTGTTAGGCAACATGACAGAAAATTACATAGCCCAAAACAAGAAAAACACTGTAGCTGAGCTGTCCAAGTTGCTTTATGACGTAATTTGGTATTCCCACTCAAAAGTCAAAATACAATAACATAGGTTATTAGGTTTGAATTCATTGTCTTACACAACTGTCTCTCCTAATCCATCACTAACAAACAACAATCAACAGTCCCAAAATAGTAAGCATGAATCAAAACAACGTCCAAGAATTACAGCTAGCATCAGCCATATCACAAATCTCAGAAGCTAAATAACACAAAAATTGAACTTTTTTTTACCTGAAATGGTAACAACCGAGGCCATGTTTGACAGCACGTTTAAATTGACCAATGTAACAGCTACCATCAGAGCAAGACTGAGACCCAATACCATGACTTTGACCATTACACCATTCACCAGCATAAGTATCTCCTGTATAGAACTTGTAAACACCATAGCCATGTCTCAATCCTTGCCTATATTGCCCTCTATATTTACTACCCCTAGCCCAACTCTCTATCCCATAACCATCATATTTCCCATCAACCCAATCACCCTCATACCTTCCATTCACAAAATAGTTGTAAACTCCACTACCGTTGCACTTCCCTTTGTGATACTCACCCTCATAGAAATCACCATTGCTGTATACCTCAACTCCTTCCCGGTTCACTTTCTCAAAGTTCCCTTCTTTGTTTGTTTCCCCAATGAACCACTGTACCGGTTTCGACTGGTTTCCTGATAACCCGAGTTTTTTCCCGTATTCTTCACTTAAGTGCTTGAAAAAAATGTAACCTTGGTGAATTGACTGTTTTTTCTTGCCAGCTAAAAAAAGCAGAACCGCTACGAAAATTAAAGCTAACAACAGATTCTCTGAAGTTGGTATATCATCCCTGTTAAAGAAAACGAAAAGGGTGTAAGTAGAAACCGCTAAAATCGCAAGAATCGGAGCTATCCTAGACGGAGCCGGTCGAACCGGTATTGAACCGGGTTTATGCGGCTTCTGCTCTTCAAGGTCCGGTTCATGGTCAACTCTGAGTTCGTTGATGGAGTTAAGGCTGTGGATTGACGAACGGATAGTTGGAGATGACCGTAGAAGTGAAGACTGAGTCCTCGTTAGCTTCCCCTGGCTTTTCTGACTGTCCATTTTTGAGTATCTTAAAATCTCAGCCGTTGAATCTTTTCATCAAACTCTTTACTATCCCCTTCGGCTTCATTTCTCAGGCCAGAGGTGGCGCAGGTTAAGTAGCGAGCTAAGTGCGCAGGTTAAAGCATTTTTTTTTTTGAGAGAGAGAAGTGTGTAAATTTGAGAGAGAGAGATGAACAGGGAGAGATGATACTGGACCGGTTTTTATCTGAGATTATGGAGGCACTAGGATTTAACGACAGGCGTTTATTTTTATATTGAACGGTTGGATCCAAAAGGAATATTTAGAGCCGTTAGATCGTAGTTTTCTTTGGAGAAGTTCCCGGTTTTGACGGGGAAGATTTGGTCGTTGGGGATCTAGATTCCGCCTTTTTCCTCTTTATTCACTGTGGCAGGCCGGCACGTGCCAACACCACTGTCTAACTTTCGAATTTAAATTTTTAAAGGATTAATTAAAGTTAAAAAAATGTAATTCTTTTTTCTCTGAAGGAGAAAACAATAGTGTGATTTGTCAGTACGATTATGATCTGAATGATGCTTTGACAACTTTGGGGTCGTCCGGTTGCAACTTGCGAGTTTTAAGGTAGTATTATAATACCTGCAAAAAATTGAGTATTAGCATACATTATTTGATTAATATTTAAATATTTTTTGTATAAAATTCAGTATTAATTTTAGTTGTCTGCATAAATTATACTCCATGTATATTATATGCAAGAACTTATATACTATTTCATACGGATAATAGGTGCATAAAAATATAGTGATTAGTAACATATATGAATCAAAATAACTAAAATAATCCAAATGATCCTCTTGTATTAAACATCTTTTTATACATTATTATTTTTAATTTTTACATTACGACCCTTACATTAATTATCACTGTATAACTTGTCTCTAAACCAAAGGACTCTTTTTCTATTTTGTTTTCTCTAGTTCTATGTGTGTGTTTTTAGAAGCGAAAAAAATTGGACAGGAGTCTTGGGTCAGGAAAAGGCAAAGGGATTGGCACGGTGAGGAGTGAGGACTGATTCAAAAAAGGAGTTCATTACAAATTATTTTGCTCATTCATCGGTACTTGGAGTATTTGTTTTTAAAATGTTGTTCTTCTAAAGGAGAAAGAACAATAGTGAGATTCGTCAGAGTATGATTCTGATCTGAATGACGCTTTGACAACTTTATGGTATAACCTTTTAATTGGTCCTCTGTCCTCCTTTTTGCTTTGTTTGTTTTTTTATTTCGATACAATCCGAATTAATTTTTGCGCATTGTCCACTAACTCAATTAGAAGAACAAAAAAACTATTGGACTATTCTACCATCAAAAATATAAACAAATAATAAAAAAGAGCTATATTCGAGTTCAAAAAATAAAAAAGCAACTACATATTTTTGTTTATGTTGGAATTCAAACCTGTATTATTTTATTTTTAATTATATATTTGTTTCTTTAAAAAAGTATTTCTTGGACAAGAGTCTTGTGTCAAGAATAGGCAAAGGAATCGGTCCTGTATTGATTCAAGGAAGGAGTTCATTAGAATTTATATTTGCTCCTTCATTGAACGTATATACTTCCCCATTTAAAAAAGATTAACATTTTTTCCCTAGAGATTTTTACCTATATATACTATATTAGAAATTTATTTATTTTTATTTTTTAGGGTTTAACTTAATTACAAGTTAATATATAATTTACCAGTTATATACAAATAAATTTTAAATGAATATCTTTGATTGTAACTTTTTAATGTGAAAATTAAATTTTACAAATCTCTCTCTCTCTATTTTCTTTTTTCTGTCCGACTTCTTCTTCTTTGGATCTCTATAATTCTCTTCTCTTTTCTCATCTCCTTTTTCTTTTTTTATTCAGAGAATTCAATAATAGATTTGATGTTGTCGCTTATCACCATCGAACCGATCATTGTCCGTTACCCCGCCAGTCATTGAAAACCATCAAAAGCTTCGAAACTTTGATTTTGAATTTGATTTTTTTTAAGTTACTATTTAATTTGATTGGGTGTTATTGCAAATGATCGAGAATATTTTTTAGAGTTTATATCTCAATTTTGAGGGTGTTTGGTGAAGATTATAGTTGATTTTGGATGAATTTTTAGATTGAAACTCGAAGATGAATAAGATGGATTAAATTTGTATTATAATTGTATGTAAATTGTATTTAAGTTGTGTTCTGTTGTTATTTTTTTATATTTGGATGTGGTATGAAACTTGAAAAATAGTTGTATAATGTATGAATCGTTGTATGAAATTTGTATTTAAGTTATAAATACTTTCTTTTTACATAAAGTTATTGATATGTATCAAAATAGTATTAAGAAAGGAAGTTTTGGTTGGAATTTCATAGAAGAAGAACACACCACATACAAAATATATACATAAAATATACAAAAGACATATTTGTATAATATTTATATGAAAGTTATAGACAAGTTATAAATAAGTTGTACATTACATAATTAGTTGTATAAATATTTTTAGTTTATGTGTTGTTATATATGCATTAAATTTGTATCAAATTTGAATATTCCAACATTCAAATTTTCTAGTTTAGGTGTTGTTGTGTATCATCAATGTCACTATTGCGTTGGTTTGACGCTACTTTCTGGTTCAAGCTATTAAAATAGTTTTATAAGATTTGGTTCTCAATTAAGTCTTGAACTATTTTATGTCACTATGGCTCGACATTATTGGCTGTTATACTATAGTTAAGGCACTATTGGAAAGAGGAGAGGAGAGAGAAAAGGAAAATGATGTAACTGAATCCCATAATTTAAGACACTAATAATTGATTGTATATAGAGAGAGGCGACAGAGAATAGAAAAAGAGATGAGAGAAAAAAAGAAAAGGGTGTAACTGAATCTCCTAATTTAAGGCACTAATAATGGATTGTATATAAATCGTAAGCAATTATCTTATAGGGCGATCTTATAGGGCGGGTGATACACAAAATTAGGATAATTTTGATAAATAAGTTTCAAATATTATATAAGAACAAAAAAACTCTTTTCCTTATTAGTTCGTTTCAAAAAAATTGATATATTTTTATATTTTCTTAATGAAAATCTTTTATAGCGTCACAAATGTTATGGCTTGTTCAAGACCATAAATTTAAAAGTTTTATAATCACATAAATATTATGGCATATTTAAATCCATAAATTTCAAAAATCTTCTTCTATTAATTAAACTTTATACTAAGTCAAACTAAGACAAACATAAATAATCTTAACTCTTAAGATTTGTGCTGGGAAGGAGAAGAACACTGGTGTTATAATTCGTCAATATGATTCTGCTTACTGATTCTTCTGGAGTTTTGAAATATAACTAAGAAAGTTTCCTCTATACGACAAAATATGTATGACAGCAAATAAAAAAAATCTTATGGGATTGGGATTGCTTCTCGAGAGAATGTTTGATGATTTTTAGCGACTACTGATGTTAATTTTTAGTAATAAATACTTTTGGATTTTTCTCCACCCTCTATAGCTCTAACTGACTCTCTCATTTCCAACCATACTAATAATAACTTTTGACTTTCTCTAATATTGCAAAAGTTTGATTATTCAATAGCTTATGCATTGTCACCACATACGACATAACCAAATCCACTCTTTTAAAGTCGTACAAGTGATCTACCTTTTACATAAGCCTCTTTGACCTTGGTTTTGTGATTGTTTATCTGGTCCAAAAGAGAAACAATATTGAACCTGGCCCAACATAATAGCTACTTGGACAGAAGAGATACATATTGACCAAAATTCCTATAAACTCAAACTGATTAAGACAAGCATCCACATGTCATTTTCTTTACCTTAGACATCTACTAGAAAATATCTACTTTTTCCTTTTTCTACTTCAGGTTTTCACGTACTAATCATGTAAAGAGATTTTACATTATAAAATCACTTAAAATATAATTACAGTTAATATATATATATATATATATATATATATATATATATATATATATATATATATATATATATATATATATATATATATATATATATATATATATATATATATATATATATATATATATATATATATATATATATATATATATATATATATATATATATATATATATATATATATATATATATATATACACACACACACACAAGCAGTTTGATATAAGAAAGGGTGTTCGGACAGTTCGGATTGGATATGAAAATTCCGATTATGCATTTCGGTTTCAGATTGAATAAATTACAATTCAATTTCAATCCAAATAAGCTGGGATTGGTTTGAATTTTTTGAATTTAATATCGAATTAATCGGATTGGATATTTCAGATTTTTGATTTTGAGCCGATATGTTGAGTTTCTTCTTTTGCTTATAAAAAACAAACATCAAAGTAAAGTATTCATGCCAAATTGTCTTAATAGTTCCTCATTTTTCCACCATAATCCAAATAGAGCATCCATGCAAGCAATGAAACCATTATTAAGAAAATACAATATAACCATTTATAAGGTCCTAAGAATTAACAAGTCCAACATAGTATAACCATGCTAAATATATAGTATTCTGACAGTGAAAGAAGAATGTAACTTCAAACATAGGTGTTCACAAACACAAAAAACAGCAATTGGCATTGGTGAGAAAAAAAATATCATATATTCGATTGAATAGGGTATCTGATATTGAACTAAGTTATTATATTCTTTATATAAGCTAATGTCTAAAGAGTGGAGTATTGGACATGCATATTAGTATTCACCATATGAGAAATGATTGCCTAGTAGGTAAGGCTAGTTAAGTATAAAAGTTTTGGATTTTCGATTTTCCAAAAATTTGAAGCTCCAAATTCGAAATCCAATTCGAAATTCAAAAAATTTAAAAATTAAATACAAATTCAATATGTAATCCTAAAATCCAAACCAAAAATTTAAAAAATGTAGCCCCGTTTGGCCATAAATTTTGACAAGTTTTTTTTCAAATTATTTTTGGTAAAACCTGTTTATTTATAGATTTTATTCATATTTTGACAGATTTTGCAAACGAAAATTCCAAATCCCAAAACCAGCTCTAGACCTGTTTTTGGCTCAAAATATTATCGTTGATATTTTTAATAATTTTAAAAATTACCCCAAACTTTTGTATTTAATAAAAAGCCCACCATCTATTATGGCCAAATGCTAGCTTAGATTGTGCTTCGAATTTGATTTACCCAAACTATGCTCACCCTAATTAGATAGCTTTCGATTCTCGTCATGGTATTTTAGAGTACCATAAATAAGGTTGCATAGTTGCAATTAAGTTTGAAATCCATGAATCATGGCACCATGCCCTAGGGTCTAGATTAATATGTCTTGTCTATTTGACACAATCTAGTGAAGCGATATACCATCCAGTAGTAATACTTTTCCAAATATGAGAGAAGTGGTTAGTGTTAGCACAAAAGTTTTTTCCCTTTTTTTGTTGGATTGTATTTACTCGAATACTTAGCCCTTAATGTGTTTTTCCACAGCGAACTACTACTATTTATTGTCATTTTTGAATCTCCATCATAGAAATGCAAGGGAATTATTGCGACCAAACACACTCACGCAAGTATACGCAGTCGTCAAGTAATAGAGTAGTGAATAAAGTATCGTTCCCACGAAGACTTATGATTAACTTTTGACTAATTCAAACTCAAATAGCTTATCGATTCAAGCGATTTCTTATAAAATAAATAATTGTCTAATTTACTACCTAAAGACTATCAAGTAAAGACTTACTAGAAATCAACACAACACTTAAATAGTTTTAAATGACAATCAATGGGAGATAATATTCCAGGATCACGGGTTATCTAACAATCATGTTGCATTCTTAGCTTAAAATAACTAATTGATTTATCTGGATTGTTAGTTGACAGGGTTGATATTACTCATAAGAATCTGTCGAACCCTTACTCGCCTATTCAAGCTAACATAATACCTATATGTCTATGGAATTAAGATTAACAAGCACGCATTTACAATTCCTGTATTGCAACCGAGCAAGGCAATTAGGTATATGTCTATCCCAATTGCGAATCCGTTCCCCGATGCCCGAGTTTAAGAACTTGCTCTATTTAATTCTATATGCAATCTAGAATTCCCACTTTCGAGTTCAACTCTAGATTCGTAGATAGTATTTCACTGTTAGCTACTCAGCAAAATAATTAAAAACAGAATTAAATAAACAACCCAATATGATAAAATCAACTTCGTCAAATTAAACTTCAAACATCAACATTCATGTATACCTATGACCCTAGAACAATAGGGTTCTTAGCCACTCATGTTCATGCAATCATCAAATAACTCACAAGAGTGCATAATAATCAATAAAAGAAGGAAAAATAAGAACTCAAGATGAATTCCGTGGTTCCCCAGCTTTGTCGTGGCTTTTCTCCTCTTCCCAATATGTTAGATGCCCTAAAAGAGGCGTTTTTGGCTTATATATTGCGTACAAAAGTCGTGGGCCAAAGTTCTCCTATTCCTAATCCGACTTGGCTACAGGGATTGATGCTGGGGTGGATGCGTCGCATCCACCTCGTCCTCCACTTCTCAGCTTCGCATGCTAGGGTGGATGCGTCGCATCCACCCTTTGTTCCTCCTTCTCAGCTTTGCCTAGGTGCGGATGCTATGGCGGATGCTATGGGCCGACTTCACTGCTAAGGGTGCACGAAATCTGATATTTTTCTCTAGATTGGATGCGACGCATCCAACCCCTCTTCCTCTAGCTAGAGCACCTTTTCTTCATATTTTTGCACTCCAAACACCCTAATTCATCACACACAACTCAATTAGTCATAAAACCAATAATTAAATCATGTTGGGCATTTTAAGGATCAAATAGCATCAAAAAGCGGTTAAAACATGGGTAAAGTAACATCAACACATATCGAAATATGCCCAACATCACCACCCCACACTTAAACCTTTGTTCGTCCTCGAACAAACCATCACTATAGTAGACGAAACAAAATTAAGCTCTTATCATTCAAAGCATACTACACCTATGACCATGGTCATTTGCCATAATTAGGCTCTAGAATATGCATCATATGCACTTCCCTTTACTTGTGTCATTGTTTTAAAAATATTCAAACAAAGACAACATGCTCACAACAATCCTAACCTCAAAAACCGACTCAATGTCACAATGCACTCATGGCTTGAACACCCAACATCATAGAGAAGTCTAATAATGTTACCTATCCCTCGTGAAACCATGTGCCCTCACAACAAGAACAAGAGAGCGAGTTCAATCCACACATTCGAATCTCATGATCAAATATATTTTAATGACTCACATATATCAAAGAAAATCGCTCACTCTCACAGAGAAGTCACATGCATGCAATTGGTACCATAGGCTTGCCCTTAATGTAGATCTCTACTAATGTAAGCTCGCTCGATCTAAAATCAATTAGGACTTTTTCATAGTTGTAATGTGGGCTAAGGGAAGGGTAGGATATATTTTAGGAATAGTGACTCAACCTCCTAAGCACTTTAACACATCATCAAATAACTTAAGCGCAAATTCTTTAACACCACTTTAATTTCACAAATAATATCACCCCCAACAATATTTCCTCTTTCTTTAAGCACTACTTTAATTCATACCCACTAGCAAGAACAAGACAATAATTTATTCATCTATATTTTTCTTTTCTTTTTTTTTTTTTTGGATAAATTCCGCTAGTGTTGTATTATTTTACAAAACAAGTGCACATTTCTTCCTTTCATTGGTTCCACCCAAAAGTCACCCCACACTTAGTCGCTTCTTACTTCTTTTAGCGCTCATCTAACAATTAAAGTACTTTAAGAGATAAAAGGATTAAAACAATGTCAATTAAGAATAAAAAGGGTATAGGCTTGTAATGTGGGTACCAAATAAAAGTCAATAGGCTCAAAATGGTTAACTAGGGATAAATTTTATTTGTGATAAGCAATAAGCTCAAAAAGATCAAAGAAAGCCTAAAATCATTTTTCAAACCGAGCATCACCTCAAATTTCGCTTCAACTCACATATCGGGCAAGTTCTAGACATAAGTACAATACATGGACTACACAAAAACCTCACCACACATGACATATGACTCACTAAGGACGATCACATTCTGACTCTCAAGCAATGCAAGTATTCACGGAGCCACGAGATATTAAGCATTAAGCGCAAAGTGAACACGAGTCAAGAAAACGAGAAATAGTCGTCACAAAACATGCTATCTAATATATAAAGGCATCAAGATTAACATCACAATATAGGGGAGATACTACACATGCCAAAGCATAAGTATGTTACTATGAAACAAGTCAAGGGCGCTTAGGTTCATCATTCTTCCTCATTTTATTTCCTAAATTCCTAATCTATTCTTAAAAAAAAACTATTACTGCCTGGTTCAAAATACATCCCATGGAAAAGAACCGAGGCACAAAGAAAAACCACAGGAGATTATTATTACCTAAAAAAAATAATTTACTAACTACTTTTCTGCTTTTCTTTAGTTTTCTATCAATCTGCTAATACTAACACTAATTTCAAAAATCAAATGAAAATCTTTTTGTGTTTTTCTAAGGACCTTAATCCCTCGAGAGAACTGTCCAGGTAGTCCGTCGTCGGGAAAAGTCCTTTATTTTCTACGACTACACATAACAATGAACTGAGAGTTACTCCATATAGATGACATTTACTAACTATTACAGGCCATTAATCCAGTAAATATTACAGCCCTCAACAGTATCAAAATCAACAAAAATTGTAACAGTTAAGTACATTCATCCACAAGCATAAGGATAACCCCCACCCCACATTTAAAACCGTGCTTTGCCCCCAATGCACATAAATAATGTAAAGTAGGATGAGAAGAAACTCCCCTCAAGTCAAGGTGGAAGTCTCATCCGCAGTCTGTGGAAGAGCATCAGCATCCATGGCATTCATTAAGACCCTCTCCGGCCTGGCGATAACATCCTCACGAATATAGGGAGCTGTCATAGTCCTATCATCACCAACTGGAGCTGAGTCTGTAGTAGGTGGGACATCGGCCTCAGCAGGCATGGTGTGTGGGGCCTCGGGGACTATAGGAGAAGCAGAAGTGGATGGTCCAGCAGTGGACGATGCAAGCAGCTGTGAGATGTCTATATCTGCACGTTGAACCAGAGCACGGAGGAGTAATGATACCTCCCTCATCATCGTGGCCTGCTCCGTCTGAACTCGGCTTAGATCCGCACGAGTCTGACTCAACTCATCCCTGGATGCACTCAACTCTACACGAGTCGCTATCAACTCAGCCATGTTCTCTTGCATATCAGCTTGCATCTGCTCAAACAACAATTGAATGGTGAGCTTAGAAGACCTTCCCTTGTTCGGCTCTAGAACATGAGTAACATCATATGGTCCTGGAGCTTTAGCCTCAATGTCGTCATTCTCCTTGTCCCATAGTACTCCCATCTCTGTCAAGAAAGTCGATAGGGTATTTGCAAAGAACAACCTCCACTTGTAATTCATCCTGGTGCGCTGCATTTGGTCATGCATGATGGCTCCTAAGTTGAGCGGTATCCCCTCCAATAAAGCATACAATACTAGTGCGCGGTGACGAGGGACATCAGTTTTGTGTTGGCATGGTATCAGGCGGTTGCATATGAAATTTAGAGCCACACGTGCCAACGCACTCATGAATTCCTTGGCTAGAGAATGGTACTCCATACTCCCATGCTTCCAATTTGCATCCTTCCTGGTAGGGCATAGGATCGACTGAATGTGTGCATAATCCGGTGCTGTGCATATGGAGTCAAACCTATCTATTAGTGTGTGTGGCACCCCTAAGAAATTATTCAGAGCTTCAGCTGAGACATTAATATCCACCCCTCGTACTCTCACAATGCTGCCCCTGGAATGACGCCAATTGGCGTAAAGCTCTCTGACGATAGTGAGGTTGGCTTTGCCGTGACCCTTCAAGATAGGTCCTCATTGTTGCACCTCTGAAATTGATTTTAGAAACTCTAGGTACTTTTTCTTAAGTGTTCTGATATTGATCGGCTTTTCTGGAATGTACTTCTTTGAACCCAGTATCTTATTATAAGCTCGGAATGCCTTTTCATTAACAAAGTTCTTCTCCCAAGCAGCTCGGTCTATTGGTTCACCCTCATCTTCATCACTCATGTTGACATGTAGAAGCTCATTATCCGAATCGGACTCAGACTCAGATTTTGCAGTAATCTTCTGCTTTCCTTTATCATTCGGATCACTCTGTTTGGAGGCTTTTCTCTGGTTCGACACAGGTTCTCTTATCTCTATCCCTTTGCTTGTCGGATTTAATGATGTTGTTATAATACCCTTCTTCATTGTCCTCCTGACTAATGGTTCCTCCTCTTCTTGCTCTGATTCAACAATTAACTGCCTAGTCTGTAGTTCCTTTTCTTTGTCAGTTCGCTTTCTTTTTTTTCTGTGGATTTGGAGCACCTGTTGCCTTTCCGGTGGGCTTTTTGGGCAGTTGCTTGTTATTATCTTTGTCTTGTTGCTTGGACTGTTTGCTCGTTGCTGCCATTTCCCAGCCTCAGTACCTGCAATGCGAAGAACAGTGAAGTTCAGCTATAGAACATTAGCATAGAACAGTGAAGTTCAACTATGAATCATGTGCAACATCTAGCACTTCCAATCATTTGCATAGTCGTGTCATTTATGACTGTATGAAAGTATAGCCCATGGCTTTCAGCAGGGATGTGATAACTCTTTTCAAGTTTACAAATAAGCACTTCGCGATATAGATATCATTATGCACAACATGATGTTTATCCGAGCAATGCTCACTAACCATGTTCAATTACACATAGCAGCTCACACAATTCAAATCGAGTAACACTTTACAATTCAAGACGTCTAGCATGTGCCGGATGTTCAATTCCCTTAGATAATCTTTCATAGGCTAAAAACATTCTGATAATCAAGACAAACGACCCTACATTCATTCACTAGCATATACCAGTGTTGCTCGGTTACTCAGACTTCACCGGCACCTAACTTTACCTCTCGGGCAATTCGTCGAACAGGTGATATGCAATAGTTGTGCCTAGTTTCTTCTATCAGTGGGGTACTTCGACTACCCTCCCAAAATTAACGAGATGAAGGGAATTATAGTTTATCATCTCGCAACCATTACAACTAACAGGAATGACATCCTCAAATTATAGTTGAATCACATGTGTGACATTTAAATTGGGGAAACTTAACCTAAGAGAATTTGGGCAGGGGGTCTGTTGCTACCAGCGAGAGAGAGAAGAGAGGAGAGTAAAGAAAAAGAAAGAATGAGGGAGAATATACATACCTGTCGCGAGAGGAGATGTGTTTGGTCGCAAGTGAGATGAGAGGGGCGGGTCTGGGCAGAAGGCAAATTTGTGTGTAATTGTGTTTTGGCATAGGATGTGTTAAAATATAACACTTACTTATGCGTGCGAGCTTGGACGCGACGCATCCCCACTGTTTTCTCTGAAATTGGTTGGACGCGATGTGGACGCGATAGGCAGACTTCACTGCCTTGAGCAATTGGTCCGTCAATTTTTTTATGCTGAGGGGGATGCGACGAATCCACCCTGTTTTCCCATATCTGGGCCCTTTTTTTATTTTTAAATATATACATACAAGATCTAATTCCTAAATACAAGACTTGGGTGGCCTCCCAAGAAGTGCCTGATTTAACATCGCGGCACGATACAACATGTTCTTCATGCCTCCACCAAATCCATCGAGGTCTTGTGACGTGCAATGTCACCACCTCAATAGTGTTTTACTCTCTGGCCATTTACCAAGAATGTCGCATTGGAACTCGTATCACGTAATTCTACCGCCCTATGAGGTTTCACACTAACCACTTCAAACGGACCCGACCATCGAGATTTAAGCTTTCCGGGAAAAAGCTTTAGCCTCGAATTAAACAAGAGAACCTCTTGACCTGGCTCAAACTCACGATGTTGGATATGCTTATCATGCCACCTCTTTGTCTTTTCTTTATACAATTTGGCATTTTCATACGCATGCAATTGAAATTCATCAAGCTCGTTGAGTTGTAGCAATCTCTTCTCACCGGCGAAGTCCATCTCCATATTTAGATTTTTAATCGCCCATTAGGATTTGTGTTCAAGTTCAACAGGAAAGTGGCATGCCTTCCCATAAACCAACCTGTACGGAGAAGTACCTATGGGGGTCTTGTATGCAGTGCGATATGCCCATAATGCATCATCTAGCTTTCCGGCCCAGTCCTTTCTATTCCCACTTACTGTTTCTCCAAAATCTGCTTTACCTCTCTGTTGGAAACTTCTACTTGACCACTCATTTGGGGATGATAGGCAGTGGAAACCTTATTCTTAACTCCATACTTTGCAAGAACATTATTCAGCAATTTGTTACAAAAGTGAGTTCCCCCGTCGCTTATCAACACTCTTGGAGTCCCAAAACGTGTGAAGATGTGCTTCTTTACAAAGCTTACCACTACCTTTGCGTCATTAGTAGGAAGAGAAATGGCTTCCACCCACTTAGAAACATAGTCGACCGCCACCAAGATGTACCTGTGCCCATTAGAATATGGGAACGGCCCCATGAAATCAATCCCCCAAACATCAAAAAGCTCTACTGCCAGAATATTTTGCAAGGGCATCTCGTGCTTCCTTGTGATAGTTCCGGTTCTTTGGCATCTGTCACAATTTTTAACAAAGACATGTGCATCCTTAAACAATTTTGGCCAATAGAAGCCTGATTGTAGCACTTTTTGGGCGGTTCTATCCCCGCCGTGATGACCTCCATATGGCGAAGCATGGCAATCATGCAGTATAGCATTCATCTCTTCCTCAGGAACACACCTTCGCACCAACTGATCCGCGCACTGCCTATATAAGAATGGCTCATCCCACATGTAGAGTCTCACATCATGTAAGAATCTTCTTCTATTGTCAGGTGTCAATTCTAGTGGCGTCGCCCCACTTGCAATAAAATTCACATAATCTGCATACCATGGGGATTCACCTGAGGTGACTGCTAATAACTGCTCATCAGGAAATGTTTCTTTGATTGACCCTCCTTCAGCTACATGGTTCCGACTTTCTAATCTGGACAAGTGATTAGCCACTTGATTTTCTGTCCCTTTTCGATCTCGAATCTCTAAGTCAAATTCTTGCAAGAGGAGGACCCAACGAATCAGCCTCGGCTTGGCATCTTTCTTTTCAAACAAGTATTTGATAGCTGAATGATCTGTGTAAACGATGACTTTGGTTCCCACTAGATAGGATCTGAACTTGTCAAACGCCCACACCACTGCAAGCAACTCCTTTTCAGTAACTGTATAATTCATCTGAGCTGGATTCATAGTTTTGCTTGCATAATAAATGGAGTGAAAGATTTTATCCCTCATTTTCCCCCAAAACAGCTCCGATTGCTATGTCACTTGCATCGCACATCAACTCAAATGATTGCACCCAATCTGGGCCAATGATAATTGGTGCAGTCACCAACCTTCCCTTCAGCTCCTCAAATGCTCTCAGACAGGCATCATCAAACTTGAAGGGCACATCTTTCTCAAGAAGCCTGCACAAAGGAGAAGAAATTTTCGAAAAATCTTTAATGAAACGACGATAAAAACCTGCATGGCCCAAGAAACTGCGAATGCCTTTGACGGATGTCGGTGGGGGCAATTTTTCAATCACCTCCACCTTCGCTTTGTCCACCTGCAAACCACTTTTGGACACCTTGTGCCCCAAAACTATACCTTCACGTACCATGAAATAGCACTTTTCCCAGTTTAGCACCAAGTTCGTCTCTTCATACCTAGCAAGCACTTTATCAAGGTTCATTAAACAATTATCAAAAGAACATCCAAACATAGAAAAATCATCCATGAACCCTTCTATAAATCTTTCAACCATGTCAGTAAAAATAGCCATCATACACCTTTGAAAAGTCGCAGGTGCATTACAAAGACCAAAGGGCATTCTCTTGAACGCATACGTGCCATAAGGACACGTAAATGTAGTTTTCTCTTGGTCCTCTGGGGCTATAGCAATCTGATTATACCCCAAATAACCGTCCAGGAAACAGTAGTATTCCTGGCCAGCTAACCTATCAAGCATTTGGTCAATAAAGGGGAGGGGAAAGTGGTCTTTCCGGGTGGCATTGTTCAATTTTCTATAATCTAAGCAAATTCTCCATCCCGTGACAGTTCTTGTAGGAATTAAGTCATTGTTTTCATTAACTACTACAGTCATCCCCCCTTTCTTCGGCACGCATTGAACTGGGCTTACCCATTTGCTATCAGAGATTGGAAATACAATACCTGCATCAAGCCACTTAATCACTTCTTTTCTTACCACCTCTTTCATGATTGGATTTAGTCGGCGTTATTGCTCTACACATGGCTTGTGTCCGTCCTCCATGAGGATTTTATGCATGCAGAAAGCTGGACTAATGCCTTTAATGTCAGACATTGTCCACCCAATTGCTCGATTGTGCTCACGTAGCACCCTCAATAGCTTTTCTTCCTGCAATTTAAACAAGTGAGAAGAAACAATAACAGGTAAAGTGTCAGAACTACCCAAATAAGCATATTGAAGGTGAGGGGGTAGGGGTTTAAGCTCCAATTTTGGAGCTTCTTCAATTGACGGCTTTGGAAGGGGGCCACTTGGCCTATTCAGGGGCTCAAACGGGTGTATTCCTTGCATGTAAGCACATGATGCATCTAGGATATGCATCATCTCCTCAACCTCATCATCAATCATCAAGCTATCAAACAACATGATTGCTTTTTCTAGAGAGTCGTCTAGATATACACTCGTGTCATGAAGTTGCTCATCCACCTCCACAATAGATATCATAGAGAGCTCCTCATAGTGGCGGGGAAGTTGGATTGCTTTGTAGACATTGAAGACTACTTCCTCGTTGTCCACCCTCATAATCATTTTCCCTTCTGGCAGTTTAATTATTGCATCACCAGTAGCCAAGAGAGGTCGTCCCAATATGATTGGAACTTGTTCATCAGCCTCAAAATCTAGAATAATGAAGGCAGCTGGGAAGATAAATTTCCCAATTTGCAGCAGCACATGTTTAATCACTCCTTCAGGGTAGGCTATGGACCTATCAGCTAATTGCAACATCACACTGGTTGGTCTTGGAGCTCCCAGACCCAATTACTTAAACAAGGACAATAGCATCAGATTTATGCTCGCACCCAAATAACAAAGAGCACGACCCACATCAATATTACCGATTCGCACTGGAATGGTGAAGCTGCCAGGATCCTTAAGCTTTTGAGGAAGCTTGTTTTGGACCCTTGAAGTGCACTCCTCAGTAAGTGCAACTGTCTCGAACTCAGTCAATTTCCTCTTGTGAGCCACTATATCTTTTATGTACTTAGCATACTTTGGAATTTCACGAAGTACATCCACTAATGGAATATTTAATTGAACCTGACTCAACATAGAGAGAAATTTGTTGAACATGTGATCGTCATTCTTTTTCTGCAATCTCTGGGGGAAAGGTGGTGGTGGCCTTGCAGCCTCCATTCGCTCTGAACTTGCATCATTTTTCTTTGACTCGTGTATTGCCCTAGGGGTCAGCTCCCCCTCAGGTATAGGTCTGTTCTTTCTCTTCTTTGGCACTTCCTCTAGTTCTCTCCCGTTTCTGAGTGTAACTGCATTAACTTGAGGGTTCTTCTCTATATCACTGGGAAGAGAGCCTATAGGTCTAGTAATTTGATTTGCTGCCAACTGCCCCATTTGCCTCTCAAGATTTCTGAAATCGGTCCTGAGCTGTTGATTGTCAAGTAACAACTTTTTTAGCAAGTCATTCGTACTCTCTTCTGTTTGTTGGGGTGGTTTCTGAGGCTGATTGAAATTTCCTTGAGGCCTATACTGATTCTAATTTTGTTGATTTCCGCCCCATGAGAAGTTAGGATGATTCCTCCAATTTGGATTGTAAGTGTTCCCATATTGTGCATGCTGATTCATCAGGCCTCTGTTTTGTTGCCCCACATAGTTTATAGATTCAGGATTCGTAGGGCACATGTCACTCATATGACTGTCACCACATAGTTCGCAGCAGATAGACATTTGTTGTACTTGTTGCATCTGTTGTGTTTGTTGCATTGTCATTCTGTTCATCTGATTTGCCAGCTTTGCAATATCTGCTCTAATGGTTGAGAAGTCATCAAGCTCAATCACCCCAGCTGCCTTCTGTTTAATTACTCTTCTTGCGTCCCCATCTCCTTGCCAATTATGGTCATTAGCAGTGAAGTTATTTAGCAAGAGTTGTATTTCACTATACGGCCTCGCCATGCAACTACCCTCACAAGTTGAATCAAGATTCATCTTTGATGCCTCGTCTAGCCCATCAACAAAAGTGTGACCCAAAACCTCATCAGTCTGACAATGATGTGGGCAGTCTCTGAGTAGCTTCTTGTATCTTTTCCAAGCTTGACGAAGTGTCTCGCCGTCCCGTTGTTGGAACCCAAGAATTTGGCTCCTCAGCGATTTTGTCTTCTTAGTGGGGAAAAACTTGATTAGGAATTTCCTTGCTAAATCATCCCAAGTGTGGATTGAGTTCGCGGGCTCCTTGTGCAACCATTCCTTAGCTTCCCCCAACAATGAAAAGGGAAATAGTGTCAGCCTGACATAGTCCTTGGAAATATTCGGATAATTGTAAGTGTCCGTAATTATCAAAAAGTTCTGAATGTGCCTCTGCGGGTCTTCATGAGATAGACCCACATATTGCCCTGTGGACTGAATCATCTGTACCATGTAATGTTTGAGTTCAAAATGCCCCGTGATATCAGGCTTCACGATAGCCTGAGTCATATTAGCAAGATTAGGTCTTGCGGCTTCTATCACCGGACGCTCCTCATTACCTGCCATCTCTATTGGCTGTGGTTGAACTACGATGTCCAACTCTCTTTCTATTCTCGTTCTAGCTTCGACTTCCCTCCTCACTCTATGAAGTGTTCGTTCAATATCTGGATCAAAATGAAGGAGGTTGTTTGCACTTCTACTCCTCCGCATTCAAGAGAAGATCCTGCATTAACACAAACAAGGTAAACTGAAAATTAAAACTTGAACTAATAAGTGATAAAAGCTTAACTCAGTCAAGTAGCTAATTTCTAAGTCCCCAGCAACGGCGCCAAAAACTTGTTGCGACCAAACACACTCACGCAAGTATACGCGGTCATCAAGTAATAGAGTAGTGAATAAAGTATCATTCCCAAGAAGACTTATGATTAACTTTTGACTAATTCAAACTCAAATAGCTTATTGATTCAAGCGATTTCTTATAAAATAGATAATTGTCTAATTTACTACCTAAAGACTATCAAGTAAAGACTTACTAGAAATCAACACAATACTTAAATAGTTTTAAATGACAATCAATGGGAGATAATATTCCAGGATCATGGGTTATCTAACAATCATGTTGCATTCTTAGCTTAAAATAACTAATTGATTTATCTGGATTGTTAGTTGACAGGGTTGATATTACTCATAAGAATCTGTCGAACCCTTACTCGCCTATTCAAGCTAACATAATACCTATATGTCTATGGAATTAAGATTAACAAGCACGCATTTACAATTCCTGTATTGCAACCGAGCAAGGCAATTAGGTATATGTCTATCCCAATTGCGAATCCGTTCCCCGATACCCGGGTTTAAGAACTTGCTCTATTTAATTCTATATGCAATCTAGAGTTCCCACTTTCGAATTCAACTCTAGATTCGTAGATAGTATTTCACTGTTAGCTACTCAGCAAAATAATTAAAAATAGAATTAAATAAATAACCCAATATGATAAAATCAACTTCGTCAAATTAAACTTCAAACATCAACATTCATGTATACCCATGACCCTAGAACAATAGGGTTCTTAGCCACTCATGTTCATGCAATCATCAAATAACTCACAAGAGTGCATAATAATCAATAAAAGAAGGAAAAATAAGAACTCAAGATGAATTCCGTGGTTCCCCAGCTTTGTCGTGGCTTTTCTCCTCTTCCCAATATGTTAGATGCCCTAAAAGAGGCGTTTTTGGCTTATATATTGCGTACAAAAGTCGTGGGCCAAAGTTCTCCTATTCCTAATCTGACTTGGCTACAGGGATTGATGCTGGGGTGGATGCGTCGCATCCACCTCGTCCTCCACTTCCCTCCTTCTCAGCTTTGCCCAGGTGCGGATGCTATGGCGGATGCTATGGGTCGACTTCACTACTAAGGGTGCACGAAATTTGATTTTTTTCTCTAGATTGGATGCGACGCATCCAATCCCTCTTCCTCTACCTAGAGCACCTTTTCTTCATATTTTTGCACTCCATATTCATCACACACAACTCAATTAGTCATAAAACCAATAATTAAACCATGTTGGGCATTTTAAGGATCAAATAGCATTAAAAAGCGGTTAAAACATGGGTAAAGTAACATCAACACATATCGAAATATGCCCAACATCAATAGATTTGGGAGAAAGATTCTCAAATAGGAAGCTTTAAGTTGGAAGAGTTGACCAAGTTTGACTTTTAGTATTTGACCTCGGAATGGAGTTTGATGATTTTGTTAGGTCCGGATGGTGATTACTACCTCAATTTCTCTGATATACAATTAATATTATTAAAGGTAACCGTGGGTAATACACATATTTGCATAAAACATGGTTCGTGATAGCAGCCGATCGAAGTGAAATTGATAAAGGTAGTTGTTTAAGCCATAATGTCATGATTCAAATCCCATAATATGTCTTGATGGCGCCCAACAATGCTGTTAGGCAAGCTAACGGGCGTACCTCCAACTTAAGTATCCTTTTTAGCTTTTAAAATCAGAAATTCCATTAAATACTTAGAATTAAATCTAGACCCATGGAAACATACATATTTCTTTACCAAAATACTGAGTACGAATAATAAATAAAACGAAGTGATAATAGGAATCAGTACAAATGTGAACATCCACTAGAAACCCCCATAATCCGGTGTCACAAGTACAACAACGTCTACTAGAATATACAATACTACAACATCAACTGTCTGAAAATAAAGAAATAGACAAAATGCAATAAATGAATAAGATGGGGACTCCATGTACTGCGGATTGTAATATGGAATGCAGCTCACCACAAAAGTCTCTTTAGCGGCAACGTCTATGTGCCTATGTGACCACCATAAGTACCTGCCTCAATGCCTGCACAATTAGTGCAGAAGTGTAGTATGGGTACGTAAATCAATGCATACCCAGTAAGCATCCAGCCTAACCCCGAAGAAGTATTAACGAGGGGTCGACATCGACACGTACTAGTGGTCCAATAATCAAAGTACAGTAAAAATAGACAGGTATGAAGCTTGGCAAGTAAAAGAAACGAAACACATATATATGCATAACAGTCTCCTTAACAGAAGAGTAGACACGAAGTCCTCAAATACTGGATACTACCTCGAATGGAATACATAATGATCAATAATAAATAAGATGTCAAATCTCAAGTTAGGAAGACTCATAGGTACGCTGACTCCCTATCGAATATTACACACGATTTTGCCGTGGTCGTTCGACCCAATCCATAAAATAGTGTACAATGCCGAGGTCGTACAACCCGATCCGTGATGTATCTCGTAATACTGTCGAGGTCGTACAGTCCGATCCATAATAATACTGCTGAGGCATTCAGCCCAAACCCATAAGAATAGTGAGACTTTAACGGGTCATTGACCCAACTCACGAATATATGTGTGAGTTATGAGATTCAAAAAACTTTCAAACAAATATGCACAACGCAGGAGAAATTCGTAACAAAAGGTATAATTTCCGCGACTAATAAAGTAACGCGTCAAGTATCCACAATAGAAAAGTTCGATATTCTATGCAAGTCTAGTCACATGCAAAATATAACTTAAAGGATCTAAACATGCAAGAATAAATCAAGTAATACAACTAAAACATGGTGTAGGTCTAAGTCTACCCGGACATAATCAATAATCTAGCATACGCGCGGACACTCGTCACCTCATACGTGTGTAGCTCCCATAACACATAGCACGCAACAAATATAAGCACCTACGGGGTAAATTTCCTCTTACAAGATTAGACATGAGACTTACCTCGCTCCGAAAACCGATAACCGGCTCCAACGCCTCTCTAACACCTTAAACCAATGCCAAACGATCCGAAACTAGTCAAAGAACGTGCAAACCAATCAAAATATACTCAGACTCGTAATTTAACAATTAGAAATAAATTCCTAACTCCACACGAAAAGTCAACAAAGTCAACCTGAGACTCGCACCTTCGAATTTCGAGAATTATCGAAAATAAATATTACCCATAAATTATTTATTCTATATCCAAAATATTATCCAATTTCGTCCATGAGCTGACCCTGAAATCAAGAATTTACCATTTATCAACTTTGGGGCTCAAAATCCCAATTTCTATAATCCAAACACGGATAGAAATGATAACTAACAGAAATAATCATGGAAAAATATCAAAATAAAGGGTAAATATTTATCCCCTTGTTGAGACGAGAATAATGCCGCAAAACGCACCTCAAATGGAGCTCTAGAACTCAAGATATGCTCAAAATACTAAAATGCTCGGTTTGCCAATTTAAAACACTGCCCATGTAAATTTTGTTCATCGCCTTCGCGGGACACCATCGCGTTCATGTAGAGTGATTTTTTGCATTGACCAGTCAACCCAAAATTCCTTCTTCATTTTCGCGGGACCTCCCTCATGTTCGTGAAAAACAAAAGCTCGCACCATAAACCAGCAATCTTTCCCGACACGAAAATGGGCATAACTCGCTCATACGACCTCAGAATTCGACGAATCTTGTTGCTATGGTTCCATAATTACAATACAGATCTAATGATTCAATCGAATCACAAATCAAAGTCCGTTTTCTCAATAAGGTACCCTTTATGCCTAAAGAAACAATGCTGAAACATCAAATAAGAGCGCGACACAATCCAAACCCATTCGAAACCCACTAGAATTTAACCAAAACTTGTGGAAAAGTCCGAAATTATCATACAAACATGTTGATACTTTTAAATCATGAATATGAGCTCGTTAGGTCTACTATTTGGCCGTGGTCAACTCATTTTATTAAACATAACTATTATGCATCTTAAGTATCCTACTCACTCTTAAACATTCCGGATCATGACCAAACTTCACACACAAGTCTTGATAAACTAAATGAACCTATCCAAGGTCTCGGAAATCTGCCCAAAGTTTGATAGAACTAAAGTCCACTCCAAGTCAAACTTAATAAATTCAAAAACCTTCAAAAATGTAAACTTCCGATGATAAGTGCCGAATCACTCCCGGACCATTCGATACGTAACGCGAATATACGCCCATATCCGAAATCACCTTACGAATCTATAGGAACCTTCAATTCACAATTCCGAGGTCGTTTACTGTCAAACCTTGGTAAACTCTTCCAACTTAAAGCATCCAAATGACAATTATTCTTCCAAATCAACTCTGAACTTCTCAAAAATTAAAACCGACTACACGTGCAAGTCAAAATACATATAGTGAAGATATTCAAGGTCTCAAACCATCGAACGACATGCTAGAGTTCTAAACGATCAATCAGACCCACTAGAACCATTGTTGAGAGTCATTCACTCTAAGCTAGTCACGAATATATAATCAAACAACTAGTGCTCCGTTAGCACACAAACACTCTAAAAGAAGCAACCGAATGAATCCTTTCCTTTGCACATTACATTCACAACAGTATAAAATCTGAGTCATTCCACGACCTTCACATGAATCGATAAGGTGAAATGTAGCACATATCCATCAAATTCCTTGCTCAAATTACCCTTGATGTCCTCTTCCTCAGCCGTAACTAATCCACAAATGCACTGATAACCAGAAACTGCAAAGACACATAACCACATGACCCAATCATCGACGGTAAGATCCCCCACTTGGCTTTAAGCCACAATCGCAAAATCCAAGGACCCACAATGAATTCTCCTCCTAGCTACCATGATTTCACACTGTTACTCAGCCAAATTTGTCATAGGCTCTTATTGCACCAATCATAACATATCCCGAATTATCGGCCACAACGTACACTCGACCTCCTGTCAGTCGCACCATCTTCTTCAAGCGATCCAACTCCACATCGTAATACATGCATCCCATTGGATAGAAGACAAAACTCTTTAAAGGAACTTCTTCAGAAGTCATGAAACCTCTAACCTTCTTACAAGAGATAGCCCACCTGTGTAACCTCATATCAACATCCTCTAACGCCACAACCATAGTCACATCCATTATGAAATCAGTTAATTCTCCTGGGTCCACATGCATCCGCTATCCATAAGAATCCGTTCATCCCATTAACATCAACTGAAGATCCAACAATATGTTTACAACTCGAAGATATATTGCATCCCCAAATAATAATCTAGCATTCCCATTCCTCTGTATCCCAAGCAACTTTTTTCCTCACATTTGAACTTCCCAAGTTAGAAGCCACCATCTCAAATGAAATACACAGACTTGGTGATTTGTCCACCATGACCCAAATCACACTAAGCTTTCTCAAAGCATGCGACCATCCTACCACAAAATCCATACGATACGCTACCTTTCCCGCTCCGATTCAGCCATCTCCCGAGGCAAACTACCCGATCTATGTTGTTCATACTTGACCTACTAACAATTCAATCACTGCAAGACATATCCAATGATGTCATTTTTCATCCTCTGTCACTAATAATGCCGCCCCACATCACGATCCATTTCTGTAGCACCTGAACAAATAGATTTCTATTAACTCTAAGCCTCATTAAAGATCATCTTCCTCAAGCCATCAACACTGAAAATACCGATCCGACCCTGAAGTCGCAATATACAGTCATCTTAGATAACCGCTTCTTAGGTACCACTTCGCAACACCGTGTCCCCAAAGGTAGACAAATAAAAACCCTCATATTGACGAGCCTTAAGGCGTTCAACGAGGATGACGACATAAAAACACAAACAAGAATTTGACCAAGTTCGAAAATATCCAATCTCGCAACTCTGTCAACCAAGGCCTAGACATCCATAGTTCAATTACCTCTCCTCCGTTGGAATTAAATGCCGAATCTCCCAATCATGAACCGAATAATCCTTCTCCCAAATCATTCACTGCCGCAACACATAAGTAAACATCCTACTATTTACATTCGCATTGCGCGATAACAACACATGAACATCACAATACACTGTGTATAGCCTCGAAACCATGGACAATACTAACATTATGCTAAAATGATAGAACATCCATCCGCAAGGAGATGATAATAGTCCGCCTGTATATGCAGGGAAAAACATCCTGCACCATATCTGTAGCATCTCCAACACTCATCGGTGCCCAACTGATATCGAATGCTCGACATCGCGTACGAATGAGTAGGAATAAACTGAAATGCATAAGCTTCAACGAAATCAAATCGCACGACAAGGAATCAAGAAAGGGAAGTTCTCCTACTAGTTCTGTAGCCCTTCGAAGATAAGTACAAACGTCTTTATACCGATCCGCAAGACTCTACTAGACTTGCTTATAATTTATGAGACCTAAGTGAACCTAGAGCTCTGATACCAAACTGTCATGACCCAAATCCCATAATAGGTCGTGATGACGCCCAACAATGTTGTTAGGCAAGCCAATGGGCATACCTCCAACTTAATTATCCTTTTTAGCTTTTAAAATCAGAAATTCTATTAAATACTTAGAATTAAATCCAGAACCCATGGAAACATATGTATTTCTTTACCAAAATACCGAGTATGAATAATACATAAAATAAAGTAATAAGAAGTGATAATAATAATAATAAGTACAACTATGAACATCCACTAAAAAACTCCAAAATCTGGTATCACAAGTACATAAGCATCTACTAGAATATATAATACTACTACTAGAATATACAATACTACTACATCAACTGTCTAGAAATAAAAAAATAGACAGAATGCAATAAATGAATAGGATGGGGACTCCATGTGCTTCAGATCTTAACATGGAATGCAATTCACCACAGACTCTCCTTAGCGGCAACACTTATGTGCCTGTGTGACCACCAGAAGTACCTGTCTCCTACCTGCACAATTAGTACATAAGTGAAGTATGAGTACGTAAATCAATGCGTATCCAGTAAGCATCTAGCCTAACCCCGAAGAATTAGTGACGTGGGAGCAAAATTGATACAATAAAAGTAGGCATGTATGAAGTATAGTAAGGAGCAAGCGAAACATATATATATATATATATATATATATATATATATAAGATGTCCTCAATAGAAGAGTAGACACAAAGTCCTCAAATACCGGATAGTATCTCGAACAAAATACAAAATGATCAATAACAAATAAGACGTCATATCTCAAGTCAGGAAGACTCATAGGCACGCTAACTCCATAACTAATGTTACGCATGATTCTGCCGAGGTCATCCGGTCTGATCCATAAAATAGTATACACTGCCGAGGTCGTACCACCCGATCCGTGGATGCATCTCATAATACTGCCGAGGTCGTACGACCCTATCCATAATAATACTATTGGGGCGTTCAGCCCGATCCCATAAGAATAGTGAGACTTTGACATGTCACTGGCCCAACTCATGAATATATGTGTGAGTTATGGGATTCAAGAAACTTTCGGACAAATATGCACAATGCGGGAGAAATTCGTAACAAAAGGTATAATTTTTGTGACTAATCAAGTAACGCGTCAAGTATCCACAATAGCAAAGTTCGATAGTTTATGCAAGTCTAGTCACATGCAAAATATAACTTAAAGCATCTAAATAGGCAAGAATAACTCAAGTAATACAATTAAAATATGGTATGAGTCTAAGTTTATCCGAACATAATCAAGAATCTAGCATACGCACGGATACTCGTTACCTCGTACGTGCGTAGCTCCCATAACATGCAGCACATAACAAATATAAGCACCCACGGGGTAAATTCTCTCTTACAAGGTTAGACAGGAGACTTACCTGGCTCCGAAATTCGATAACCGGCTCCAAAGCCTCCCTAACACCTCAAACAATTGTCAAACAATCCGAAACTAGTCAAAGAATGTGTAAACCAATTAAAATATACTCAAAGACTCGTAACTTAACAATTAGAAACAAATTTCCAACTTCATACGAAAAGTCAACAAAGTCAACCCGGGGCTCGCGCCTCCGGATTCCCAAAATTATTGAAAATATATATTACTCATAACTTATATAGTTTATATCCAGAAAATCATCCAATTTTATCCTTGAATTGACCATCAAATCAAGAATTTACCATTTATCAACTTTGGGGCTCAAAACTCCAATTTCTACAATCCAAACACAGATAGAAATGATAACCAATGGAAATAATCATGGCAAAACACCAAAATAAAGGTTATATATTTACCCCATTATTTAGACAAGAACAACGCCATGAAAATTATCTCAAACGGGGCTCTAGAACTCAAGATAAGCTCAAAATACTAAAATGCTCGGGTTGCCAATTTAAAACACTACCCATGTAAATTTTATTCATCGCCTTCGCGAGATACCATAACATTCGTGTAGAGCGATTTTTCGCATTGACCGGTCAACCCAAAATTCCTTCTTCGCGTTCGCGGGACCTCCCTCTCATTCGGGAAGAACAAAAGCTCGCACAAAAAACTAGCAATCTTTACTGACACGGAAATGGGCATAACACTCTCATAAGACCTCAAAATTCCACGATTCTTGTTGCTATGGTTCCGTAATTATGATACAGATCTAATGGTTCTATAGAGTCACAAATCAAAGGACGTTTGCTCAATATAGTACCCTTTATGCCAAAAAAAACGATGCCGAAACATCAAATAAGAGTGCGGCACAATCCAAATCCATCGGAATCTAATCAAAACCTGTGAAAAAGTCCAAAATCATCATACAAATGTGTTGATACTTTTAAATCATTAATCCGAGCTTGTTAAGTCTATTATTTGACCGTGGTCAACTCATTTTCTTAAACTTAACTAGTATGCAACTTAAGTATCCCAATGACTCTTAAACATTCCAGATCACTGCCAAACTTCACACACAAGTCCCGTTAAACTAATTGAATCTATTCAAGGTCCCAGAACGCCTCCCGGAGTCTGATAACACTAAAGTCCACCCCAAGTCACACTTAGCAAATTCAAAAACCTTCAAAAATATAAATTTCCGACAATAAGCACTGAATCGCTCCCGAACCATCCGATACTCAACCCGAACATACGCCCAAATCTGAAATTACCTTACGAACCTATAGGAACTTTCAAATCACGATTCCGAGACCGTTTACTCAAAAGTCAAACCTTGGCCAACTATTCCGACTTAAAGCTTCCGGATGACAATTATTCTTCCAAATCAACTTCAAACTTCGACTATACGTGCAAGTCAAAATACATATAATGATACTCAAGGTATCAAACCGTCGAACGACATGCTAGAGTTCTAAACGACCGATCGACCATTACACATAATGAGAACTTTTATCCAGTTAACCTAGTTAGTAATCGTTCAGTAGTAGTGAGTTAGAAGTAGAGTTAGACATTTTTTTTGGATTAACAGTAAGTTGGATATGCTACCTCCCTTTATCGTTGCTTTGACTTAGAAGATGAATATTGGACATGTCGTTTTCATAACTAAACACGAAATGACTTTCAAATAAATTTAGATGATAAACGTTTCTCTATTCTCTTCTTGAAAGAATTAGGATCATATTGAAGCTCTAAAAAGTAATAGACATAAAACACATAGGCGGGTTCAGAATTTGACGAGGATGAGTGGACCTATTTTTAACATAAAGTTGATGCTAGCAGTAATATATCTGCAAGGGTATATGTGAGTTAATCGGTTCGAAATATTTTGAATTAAAGCAGCTCGATTTATTCATTTTTTTGTTCTTTGGTATATAGTTCAATTTTTTTTCTTCCTGTTAGGACAAAGAATGTTCGAGATTAACCCATTAAAAGTATTAAGAAAAGGAGAATCTTCAATTTCCCTTAGCCAGCATGATTGAGAGCTTCAAAACTATGGAACTTCATTGCTTTAGTTCCTATTCCAACGTAGGGGCTTCTTCATTTGCTAAATATGTTATTTTGGGAAAAAACTTCAAATAATATGACTAGTGCACCTTCAAGCCTTCGTATACATGGGTATACAAGCCTATATTCTATTACCGTTTTTATAGATATCTACCCAAAATACATGAAGTTCAAGGAGAGGATGGGTGCATGTGCACCACAAGCTCCACACTCATAAAACAGGCAACAACATCATGTTCATCAATCTCTTTTAAAAGGTAATATTCAGATCAACTTGTATACACCTCGGCCAGTGGCGGAGCCAAATTTTTTATTAAGGGGAGTCAAAATATAAAGAAATAAATTCACCAAGAAGTTAAAGGGTATCATTATATAGTATATATACATATTTGTTTTAAAATTACCGAGCTAAACAGTGTAATTTTTCGACGAAGGGGTGTCGGTTGACACCCCTTGGGTGCATGTGGCTCCGCCACTGACCTCGGCTATTTCACTGTTACACGGCTATTTCCCACTAGTGCAGGTGTTAGATCACTTTGTCCATCAATGCTTCAAAAGGTTCGTCAATTTCTTTTACTTTGTCAAGCTATTTAAACTATACTTTTAAAATTATTCTGTGGCTAACTTTTAAATATAGGACAAAAGTGGCTGTACCATGTAATTCATCATATTCAAATAAGGTCAAACTGACCCTAAGATTAAAGAATACGTATTAGTATCTTAACAAAACATCAACTCTCTTAAAAAGAAATCCAATGACATAATCTTTTCCGTAGAATTGTATTGAGAAACTAAAATTTGAAATTAAACCAAAGCCAAATCATGAAGTGCTCCCTTAAGATTTAAAAGAAAAGAACGAATAAAAATGAAGCAATAACATCTATCTGAAAAGTGGCTATACATGAAAGGTGAAATTCGAAGCATAGGGGCGGGGTTATCCGACCTTCTCCTTGCCCATAATCAGTAGGCTGGGTTTATAGATACGGATGGCGGATTCAGAATAGAAGCTAAGCGTGCGATTGAAATTATAGTAACTAATTTGATTCGGATATTATATATGTAAGAATCTATTAAATACGTACATATATTTAATTTCGAACACAACAATTCAAATGATCAATGGGTTAAGTGACTTACTGAACCAATGGAATTCAAATTCTGAATCTTCTTAATGTCTTGAATTATTTCACTTAATTAATTATTTACTTAATACTATAGTATATAATTTTTTGTAAAAATAATTTAATAATTTATTCTCACTTTATGCCTCTGTCTCTCTCCCACCCACATCAATTTTTCGATATTCTTGCAAAAGTTTGAATAATATTTCATATCGTATGCATCGCCATTTGAGACATTATAACAACAAAAAACCAACTCTTTCAATTTCGTACAAATGATCTACCTTTGACATAAGCCTCTTTGACCGTGGCTTTGTGATTGTCAATCGTACTGGTGAGAGAAAACCTTATACCTACTTCACCATAAAAGAAACATACTCACCCCAAAAGTCGGCGCTATCTTCAAACTGATTAAGACAAGCATCCCTGTGCCTTTTTTTTAAACTAGGGATCTCATATTTTCCTTTTACTTTTCTTTTTTTGGTCATTTTGAAATTACTCCATAAAAAAGTCTAGAGGTCTTTACTTGATAAGGTAAGAATTTCAAACACGATTGATTTCTTATGGTGCATCCTCCACACTGGCACCACACAACGAGGGGGACCGGGAAAGTTACAGGCCCAAAATCTTCAATCCCTTTTTTTCTAAATAGGGTTCCCAAGACACTTCATCTTCTCATTTCATTGTTATTATTCTTGTTAGGTCGAAGTATTTGGCCTTTACATAAGAATTAGACCATAACTGCGCACAATTAGTCTGTAGTTATTTCTTGCCTGTTTAATTAATACTCGTGATAATTTTGTTGATGGCCCTTGAATTATAGTAAGAGCAGCATAAATAGTTGTACCAGGTGCCGGTCTCTAGAAACTTTGATGAATTTGTGTGACCTTAGTGATGAGAATATTTATATTGTCTATCAAAGTTGTCCAAAAGAGTATGAATGCACAATTTAATTTTGTGACATTGACAATTGAACATGAACTAAAGATTGCAAGAAATTAGGTCTACAACCACACTTATTTATTAACTTTTGTAACAAATTATGCTAAAAATTAAATTTCTTGATATTTTTAAAATAAACATCGTAAATATGAAACATTTAATGAAAACTATCTTAAATTTTTTGTGGCTTTTGATTTAAGTATCACAATATTAGTAAAAAAATAACGACCTTTATAACTAAGTTGTAACAACTCAATCAGTCTTTTTGAACTCTAGCACATTTTTTCTTGATTTGAAGCTTTTTGCAGGTTTATTTGTTGTTTTATAACTTGCGGGTATGTAATGACCCGACCAGTCGTAATGAGTATTTTAGCGTTGTTTTTCCTATTTGATACTTTACATATGTGTACTTGTCGTTATGTAACTTGCGGGGGCGGTTGTTTTGATTTTGGGAAGTTTTGGATTGAATTCAGACACTTAGTCCCAAGGTTGGAAGCTTAAGTTGTGAATATTGACCGGAGTTTGATTTTTGTGTAGACAACCTCGGAATGATATTTTGATAGCTCCAATAGGTTCTTATGGTATTTTGGACTTAGGCGTATGTCCAGATTTGAATTTGGAGGTTCCTAGGTTGATTTGGTTCTATTTGGCTAAAGTAAGAAATTTGAAGGATTGAAAGGTTCATAGGTTTGACCGGAAATTGACTTTGATGATACTGGGTTCGAATTATAATTTCGGAAGTTGGAATAGGTCCGTTGTGTTATTTGAGACTTGCATGCAAAATTTGAGGTCATTCCGAATTGTTTAGGCATATTCGGCGTAAGTTTTGAATTTAGAAATTTGGATTAGTTCATTAAGTTTGAATTGAGGTACGATTCATAGTTTTGATGTGGTATTGTGTGATTTAAGGCCTCGGGTAGGTTCCTGTTATGTTTTAGGACTTGTTGGTGTGATTGGATGGGGTTCCGAGAGCCTCAGATGTGTTTTGGATCATGTTAGATTGCGATGACATTGCCGTAGTTGCTGAGTTCTAGTGTTTTCGTATTTGTGCAATTTTGGTCGTACATGCGAAGTCGCATAAGCAGCCTGTGTTGAGCATAAGCGGTAATAGACTGGAGGCAAGGGATTTTTTGCGGAAGCGGATGCGCTTCAGCGATGTGGAGTCCACAGAAGCAAAAGGTCAGGAAGTAAGTGACTTCCGTATTTGTGATGGTTTTTTCGCAGATGCGGTACTACAGAAGCGAAATTTCGGTCCGCAAATACAGAATCGCAGGGCAGATTATATTTTTCGAGGGGTTTGGTCATTTTTTATTATTTGAAGTTATGAAGCTCGGCTAAAGGCAATTTTTAGAGGGATTTTCACTACAATTAAAGGGGTAAGTAAGCTTTACTTGATTTTGATGTTAGATATTGATTTTTCATGGTTTATTACACTAATTTATGTGATTTTAAAGGAGAAATTGGGGATTTTTGCTATGGCTTTTGGAGAGTGAAATTTGGTGATTGTGGTCGATCTGAGGTTAGATTAGGATAAAACACACATATTTGGATTCGTATTGGAATGAGTGTTCGGGATTAGTGAGTTTTGTCGGGTTCTGGGGTGCGAGCCCAGGGTTGACCTTTTGGATTGACCTTGCATATTTGAATTAAGATCATAGCTTTATTGTTTAAGATTATCTCCTTTGGCACTTAATGATATTATTAAATTATTTTGGCTAGATTCGAGCCGTCCGGAGGTTAATTCATGTGGGAAGGAATTTCTAGAGTATTAATTTTGTTTGCTCGAAGTAAGTATCTTACCTAAACTTGATTGATGCACTAGTTGCCTAAGTTATTAGTGCTAGCTACGCGCTATGAGTGACGCACATATAAGGGGGTTGAGCCCATGTGCGTGCACCAGGATACTATTCATGCCTGGGTAGTGATTAGGTTGTAATACATTGAATTTGATTTTCAAGCTTCACGCTATCATACTTATCATGTTTGTACACCTTTGTGATCTAATTGAATCATGTTAGAGATTATTTGTTGGTTTATCTCACGTTCAACATGTTAATTGCCAATCTTGTGGAGAAATCGCCGTTTTGAACGATGGTAGTACACTTTGCACATGCCTACACATTAGCATCTCACTTCCATGAGTGTATAATTTGATATTCATTGTTCATGTATATGTATTCTTGTATATGCTTTCTTTGTGATATGGACTAGGTTGATAGCACGTGAGTGATTAGTGCGGATCTGAGTTGTGATAGCATGTGAGTTGCCCGTGCGGTGGTTATATATGACACTGAATTGTCCGTGCAGCAAGTGGATAAGGATCCATCTCCTAGGGTCATCCTCTCATGTTTCTCTCTTGATGATATACACACGGTATGACGAAAACTGGCTAGTGTTTGATTCAATTATTGCATTTCATCTCTGGTTGCAATTTTCTTGGATGTATACATGTTTTATTCGCATATCTTCTCTATTTACTAGATCACGATTGTATACATGCCTTTTGTGCATATCTTCTCTATATACTAGATTGTTAATTGATATAAAGCTGGGCACTTTATCTCATGTGTACCGAGATGACTTTATCCATAATTTATGACTTGATAATATTATTGCGGTGTACTTTTGAAATTTATGAACTGAGCAGGTTATTAGCGAGTATCATTAATAATTCTTGCCTCTATTACCTCGATGAGATTAGTTATGATACTTGCTAAGTATATGGGGTAAGTTGTACTCATACTATACTCTGCACTTAATTGTACAGATCTAGGTGTTGGACCGAGTCGTGAATTGTTGTGATTTGTTGCTGTGGGTATCTTCGAGAGATGAGGTAGAGTTGCATCTTGACCATAGTCTTTGGCGCCTCTTTTCATTTTAGTACTGTTGTTTTCATTCAGATAATATTTATTTTGTATTCCAGACTTGTACTTCTATTTTGGAGCTCATGACTCTGTATTACTAGTTATAAGGGGATTTATGTATTGACGTATTTATTTATGCCAGTTGGCTTTAGATTTATATTATTTTCATTAATTCTGTTATTGTGACCTGATTTTATTATGTTTGGCTTGCCTAGCAAGTGAGTTAGGCGCCATCACGATCAATTGGTGATTTTGGGTCGTGACGGGGGTATGTGCGGTTAGGGTTCCGAAGGGCCCGAAAGGGTTTTGATATGCCTATTTCTTAAGTAGAAGTCTTAAAGTTTATAGAGCTGATCAAAGTAAATATTTTGAGTAAACGAGCTTAGATTCAGGATTTAAAGCTTTCAGCAGGTTCTTATGATGACTGTGGACTTGTACATGTATTTGGATTAGGACCTGAGCTCGTGATCCATTCGGCACTATTGCATGAAAATTGAAACTTTAAAGATTCTTAAGTTGATTTGAGTTATCGATTTAATTTATAGCGTTTTGCTTTGTGTTTCGAACCTTTGGATAAGTTCATATATGATATTTGGACTTGTCAGAATAGTTTAGAAGGATCCCGGAGGGCTTGAGTGAGTTTTGGGGTATTTAGATAAGGTTTTAAGGAAAAAACCAGCAATAAGAATTGCTGGTGCGGCCATATCTTTTTTTTTTTTGTTGTTGCAATTTTAGCACTTTATTTTGTAATTATAGGAGCTAGGGAGCTTCGATGGAGTTAAGACGATGGGGTAAGTGATTCTCACTCAATCTATGATTATAACATAAATCTATCATTAATTTTGTCTTTAGAATCAAGGATTTAAAAGAGAAAAAGATGGGTTTTGACTTAAAAGACAAGAAAGAATATTTTGGAGTTTTGAATACCGATTTGAACTCAAATTTAGAAATAAATTAGCTATTTGGACTCATGAGGTTATGTATCTAATGGATTTGACTTTATTTTCGAGTTTTGACCAAGTGGGCATGTATTTATTTTTTTATTGACTTTTGAAATTTTGATAAAGATTGAAACTTTTTCATATGAAATTGATTCCTACAGCTTTATTTTACCTCATTAAGTATTCTTTGGCTAGATTGCAAATATTTTGAGATGAAGAGAAGAAAAAAGGTATTGTTGAAGGTTGAAGCTTGTAGGAGAAGGTAAGTATCCTGACTAACCTTGACTTGCGGGAATTTTTTAAATTGAACTTATGTACTATATGTTACGTTTTTGGAGATGGAGTATATGTAAGGTGACAAATGTATATACAGGTGCTGGGGTTTTTTCATGCTTGGGTAGTTTATTAGACTTTATTGTGTCATATTTTCTCCATGCCTTTCATATCTACTGTATAGCTACTTGAGCATCTTATCCGTGCTAAAATAATGTTGTATGAATCCTTGACTTTCTAGTCTAACATTATGAATTTAATGTACTTGTTTTACATGTTAGAGCTGTAGTGGTTTTTATATATGTCTCCACATGTTCCCGTTGAGGTATTAGTTTTGGGTTTTTCTGCATATGTTCCTGTTGAGCTATTAGTTTTTGGGAATATCTTCACATATTCCTGTTGATCAGTTTTGGAAAAGTCTTCACATGTTCCTGTTGAGGTATTAGTTTTCGGGCATGTCTCCACATGTTCCCGTTGAGGTATTAGTTTTGGGTTTTTCTGCATATGTTCCTGTTGAGCTATTAGTTTTTGGGAATATCTTCACATATTCCTGTTGATCAGTTTTGGAAAAGTCTTCACATGTTCCTGTTGAGGTATTAGTTTTTGACATATTTTAACATGGTCCTGTTGAGGTATCAACTTTGAGCATAATTGCTTCATGTTCCAGTTGGGCGTGCTGGTCACGTTCCTGTTTTACGTGTAAATATAGCTTTTTCCCTCTAGAGTCACCCTCGCATATTTCTCTCTTGGTAGCATACACACGATTTTTAGGATCGTCGAGTTTTCTAATTTGATTGTGATACTAGTTGATCAGTTCAAGCAAAAGATAGAAGCTTTATTTTGTTTAAATGAATCCTCTATGCCTATTCATGCATTTTCACATGTTGTATATTGCATATTATTTATATATGTTATTTGATGAATTGACACAGCATAAGACTTGTTAGGCTTATCATGCATAGACATTGTAGGCTTATGTAGAAGCATTCGGATAAACGGTACTCAATACATATCTCCTTTATATGTGAATTTGGTGCATTGGTATATACTTTTGATCATGTTATCTAAGAAAGCATGTTTATTATCTTTCACTTTGATTGTACGCCTTATTATTTATATATGGTATTTTCTTAGTTATTTCTATGTTATTGTGTACGTTTATGAATTGTACAGGTTATAACACGCAATATGTTTTGTTAAAATTTCACTACTACTTCATTAGATTTCATACTTACTGAGTGCACGTTGATTATCGTACTTATATTACACTTCTGCATATTTTTGTACAAATACCGAGCCTAATATAAGTAAACTTTGGGAGCTTATTTTGGAGCTTGGACCGAAGACTCGAGGGTGAGCTGCCTTGCTAGATTCGCAGTTCCGTGGAGTCACCATCTCGTACTTAGTTATAACTATTTCTTTCTTTCAAATGGTAATAGTATTACGTCACAGACGGTTGTCTTGTTATTTGGTTGTAGTTGCTGATCATGACGTCGTACAATTAGTTCCGTGGTTGTTAATTTATTCACACACTTTCATTGATTCCTTTATGATATTTCATGAGACTTGTTACTAATTTATTTTATTTTGTAGGATAATATGTTGGTTGGTTTGCTTAGTTGTTTGGGTTAAGTGCCATCACGATTTCGGTGATCTATAATTAAGTCTTATAAAAATAACGAAATAGATTAGTAAATAGTAACTCTTCAGAGTACATTTCAGTTTCGAGTAATCCCAGAACAGACATTACATTTATGACATTTGATACAAGTTTAAAATAAATATTGATAAATGATATTGTGACAATTATATGACTTAATGTGATGTCACGACCCAAAATCCATCTAGTCGTGATGACACCTAACCCAACCCACTAGGTAAGCCAAATAACATTAAACGCAACTCATATGAGAATAATAGGAGTCAATGAGTAAAATAACTAAATTTCTATATAAACTCCCAATGATTGGTAGTACAAGTCATGAGCCACTAAGACTTATATTTACAAAGTTGATATGAAAATAAATACAACATCTTTGGAATGTGCATAAACAAATTATGAATCTAAACCTATCAAGACAAGTGGAAGCTATATCCGAAAAGCAAGTACATCTTCAGTGCCAGCTCCCGTCGTCCGCAACATCTCAGCTCCAAGATCTGCACACAAGGTGCAGAAGTCTAGTATGAGTACAACCGACCCCATGTACTCAATAAGTAACAAACCTAATCTCAGGTTGAAAGCAATGACAAGCTCGAAAGATGGTCAGAGTCTAACACCAGTAGCCAAAAGTAATTCATATTAATATAATGAAGATAGTAAAAGTAAATAACTTAAGAGATATTATGCTCAGTTTGTTCATGGTTACGGGAAAGTAGACATGCTTTTCAAGTATAACAGTCAAAACCCAAATCTTACCACTGAAAATCAATTAAACACGAGTTTATTAAAAGAACTATGTTTTTCCAAATCCCCAACATCAGATAAGATTTTTCGTTTTACCAATTAGCATGAGAAAATATATCTCTACGCCTACATATAAATATACATGTCAAGTCATCAAAAGTCATATACCGTCTAGCATGAGAAAAATACATATCTGTGACTACATATTAAATATACATGGTCAAGTCATCAAATGCCATATACCGTCTAGAATGAGGAAAATAGATCTCTATGCCTACATGTTAAATATACATGTCAAGTCATCAAATGCCATATTACCGTCTAGCATGAGGAATATACATCTCTATGCCTACATGTAAAATATACATGTCAACTCAATATCACCACAGTGAAACCATCAAGAATAACCACACTTAGCATGCTCGTGATGCCTGGCACCAGGCCCTCATCATCACACACGAAAACACTTAGCACTGTACGGGTGCCTGACATACTTGCCCCTCACCAAAGCACATATAAATCATTGTTCCTGCGCTCACTGTAATATTACCCTACGGAGGGGCGGGTCCTGGCCCAAGCGCTAATCAATATCACATAGCCCAATCGTGGGGCCTGATGCACGTGTAGCCTTAAAATCAGTGTCACTTAGCCCAATATGGGGCCTAACATATGTGCCACCTCAATATCGATATAACTATTGCGACATGCAACCCGGTCCAACTATCACTAACAACATGGCTCTATGGCCCATATTAGTCATCCATCCGCTCAAGTATCCGTATGCCAATATCTCAATGCAACATAACCAATAATACAACATGAGATATCACAATGTGCCACAAATTCAGCTCAAACTCCTGTCACGTACAAGGATACCAATAACATATCAAAATGCACAGAGGTGGAGGTATAACGTACGTATATGACTATCACAACTGAACTGTATGACTACGGCTAAGGCAGATAGCTTAACAGTGCAAAATAACCCTATTGTGTCTAAATCAATCAAGTAGATAGCCTAGACATAATTTTTAGTATGAATAATAACCCTCGTAGTCATAGAAATGGAGAAAAATATAATAAAGGAACATGATAGCAAAACAAGGCATATAATAGACTAAAAACTATCCGGATCATTAATACTCCGGTGCACGAACACATGCCTGTCACTTAGCTCGTGCGTCACTCCCAACACATCTCAAATATCACAGTTTTCAGGGATAAATACCCTCAATTCCAAGTTTAGATATGTTACTTACCTCGAACAAGCTAAATCAAATAGCCAAAAAGTACTCGACAAACACCATCCTTCATGAATCAACCTCCGAACGGCTCAAAACTAGCAAAAGGCTACTCAAAAATATCAAATAATACCATAGGAAACAAACTCAAGCGATAAAGGTAGAATCTTTAATCAAATACTAAAGGTCAACCAAAAGGTCAACTCGGGCCCGAAACTCGAAACCCTACAAAACTTTCAAATTCCGACAACTTATTTGGATACGAGCCCAACCATACTAATTTCACTCAAATCGGACTCCAAATCGATGCTCAAATCTCAAATATTCAATTTAGAAAAGTTTAGACATAAACCCCTAATTTTTCTTTTAAATTCACCAATAAATTGCCAAAACCAAGGGTAGAATCATGTAAAATAATCAAACCCGAGTCTAAAATACTTACACCAATCCACGTGGTGAAAATCCTCTCCAAAATTGCCCAAAATCGAGCTCCAAATCTCTAAATGTGATAAAATGAAAAAACCCTCAAACTAAATACATCCTGCTTGTGAATTCGCTTTTGTGATCAGTTAGTCGCATCTGGACATCCGCTTCCACGTTACAAACCTCACACCTGCGAGTTCCCTCAATGCCCGACCGTCCGCACCTGATGAGCTCTTCTCGCACCTGCGAAAATAGCATAGCAGATGCGCAACACTCAGCTCCTAGCCAGCTTGCTTATGCGCTCTTATGTATGCACATGCAGACACCGCACCTGTGCCCAATATTCCGTAGGTGCGACCACACCAGATCTATGCCAAAACCAGCATTAACCAACATGATCCTAAATGACCTGGAACCTGTCCGAAATTTACATGAGCCCCTCGGGACCCTGTCTGAACATACCAACAAGTCCTAAAACATAAAACGGACCTACTCGAGGCCTCAAATTACGCATAACAACATCAAAACAACAAATCATACCTCAAATCAAGCTTAATGAACTATTTCAAACTTCCAAATTCCAAACTTACGCAGAACACGTCTAAGCAACTCGAAATCACCTCAAATTTTGCACACAAGTTCCAAATGACATAATATTGACATGTAGGCATAGAGATGTACTTTCCTCATGATATTTGGTAAACGAAAAGTCTTATATGATATTGTAAATTGGAAAACACTATTCTTTTTGATAAACACATGCTTAATTGATTTCAGTGGTAAGATTTGGTCTTGACTGTTATCCTTGAAAAACATGTCTACTTTACCGAAGCTATGAACGAGCTGAGCATGATAATTCCTTTGAGCTATTTTTTTACTGTCATCATTATATCCTGTGTTGTTATTGTTATCGGCCATTGGCATTGGACTATGACCTTCTTCCGAGCTCGTCGCTGCTTTCAACCTGAGGTTAAGTTTGTTACTTATTGAGTATATGGGGTCGGTTGTACTCATACTATACTTCTGCACCTTGCATGCAGATCTTGGAGTTAGTATTGATATGTATAGAGGGAGCTAGTATTGAAGATGTACCTGCGTTTTGGTTATAGCTGCCACTTGTTATTGATAGCTTTAGTTTGCAAATCAATTTGTGTATATTTTGAATAGATGATGTATTTATGTCATACCACTTTTGTAAAATCTATGTCTAAGAAGCTCATGATTGATACTGCTAATCCTTGGGATTTTTATAGAATGTTCAGTTGGGTTACACGAAATGTTATTTGGATTACCTAGTGGGTTGGGTTAGGTGCTATCATGGCTAGTTGATTTTTGGGTCGTGACAAGTTGGTATCAGAGCTCTAGGTTCAGAGTTTCTACGAGTCATGAGCAAGTGTCTAGTTGAGTCTTACGGATTGGTATGATGACGTCCATACCTATCTTCAAGAGGCTACAAGACATCTTGGATAAACTTCCACCTTTCTTTCCTTATCGTGCGACATTGATTCAGCTTGAAGAGTATCTCTTTGTATTCCTTCCACTCACTCATATGTTATGTGAGAGCTCGGTATCAACTGTGTATCGATGACTTATGATTCCCTAGACAAGGTGCGCGATGTGTTTTATGTATTTTGGTGATAGGCCAATCTGGAGGACTTGGGGCTAGGTTTGGAACGCAACTTGTGTTTTCAGTTTTGTAAGCATGTGCTTTTGGACTTATATGTCCGGTAGTGTCCTAAAGAATGAGAATTATGTTTAAGTGAGTGGATGGATGACGATATGATAAGTATGAGGTGACTGCGGGATATGTTCAGCTTGGATGTGACGAGAAGAGTTTGCTTGGGATATGAAAAGGACTATTGGGTGATTAATTTCTTTCTTGGTAAGTTGTACGGTTGATTTATGAGTGTGTAGGGGGAACTTTCAGATATATAATTGTGGAACAGAGTAGATTCTTATGTCTTGTGGACGAGTTTAGACCCGAGAAGGTTAAGTGATTGCTTACGGTTGTGACCATTGTAGGGCATAGAAAGATGCCAGTTTGAGGCTAAGCAGGTGGGTTATCACCTGTGGGGTAGTCTACAGATGTGTGATTCTTACAATGTTTAGTGAAGAGTTTCTTTCTACCAGTGAGTTATAAGTGTTACAATTTGAGTTTGGAATTCTTGAGGAAGTTGTCTTGGCTGTCACGAGGATGAATATGAGTTTAGCAAATGATTTAGGATATTTTTATGATTAGTGTTACATGAGCTTATGAAAGATCAAGATAAATTACAGTGCGGAATTATGGCAATAATGGAGTAAGGATATTGTGGGTTATCGGTTGTTTTGTTCTATGGCTTTGAGCCAAGTGGGGGAGTCTAATATTGACAATCAGATTGCATGTTTATGTATTGTAATAATTTTGGTCTAAGGCATGTTCGTGGATCAGTTATGACTTGGAGAGGCTGGTTTTGAGAATGACTTGAGCAAGGGAATTGTCGGATGCTCGATGTGCTATACTTTATGGGCATATTGGAAATCTTGAAATGAGTTGGGTTACTAATTGTGGTGGATGTAATGTGCTAAGGAAAAGGACTTGCTCGGGTGCTTAGAGATGTGAGTTACTTCTTTGGGTGTTGGCATGCTAATGGGGCGCGCGTCATTTGTTTGTTTGGGTGCTGCATTTGAGATTTGGATAGGGTGGATGATTCTTGTGAAGGTTCTATGGGATTCAAGATTCATATGTGGCATTTGAGGAATTTACGGATTTGTAAATGGCTAAGATCTGAGATTAGCATTGGATGGTGTCAGGACTCACGGTATTTTTGTATCAGTATGGATTCTACATTTCAGTATCATATAGGTTAAGGAAACAACTTCATATTCACATAAGGTTTCTTTAGAGTGGGTGTCTCGGATGTGATGTTTTTGGGTTCTTAAGAGGGAATAAAATGGGTTATGGGCTTTAGGACGACGCGTTTTCATGCTAGGATCTCTTGTGGTGAGTTTTGATTATGGATCGTGGTGTACTGACAAGGAGAAGTGTTAACTTGAAGGTAATTCGGAAGGAACTCAGAGAAATAGGATAGCTTGGTGGTAAATCGGATCAACATGGTAATGGATATGATTGGTTCTTTTGGTTCTTATGGTGTGGTGAGGCTTTACCGGTGTTTTATGGCAATACTCTGTGGTTTGGGGACCTTCGTGACTTGGTTGAGTTAGAGGGATTCAGTTATGATGACATGGTGTTGTGCTAATGCGTTTCGAAGAGTTCTCTCGATGATTTCTACCATGGTTTGGGGCGGATGTCCTCTACAGGCATGAGTAGTATATTGTGTGTTGTGTTTTGTTTTCTTGGATGGGATCAAGTGGAAGATTTATGGCTGATGGGGTATGTATCCTACATGTGATTCAGAGTTGATAATGGGATTCTCGCATTTTTGTATGATGGAATGTTAGATGCGGTGCGACTGCGAGATTGAGATTTATATATACAAGATTGAGGTCCAGTTTCAAAGGGAAGTTCATGAGTTCTAGACAATATGGACGGTTTCAGATATTTAGAAGAATATTGGCACTATCTTGTATCATCTGGGAAGAGTGTGCATTTCAGAAATCACATTGTGTTGACTTATAGATGCTTCATTGGTATTGCAGTACTCGAATTGTTGATCGGCTACTGATGTTCATAATTTGCTATGTGGCACTGAAGAATTATAAAACTATTTCTCGTGGGATGATTGTGTATAAGGGAGGTGTTAGGCATTCGAGTGGTAGAGTTGTGATCAGATGTGGTGATTTCTGTATTCTTGTGATTTGGAGATCGGGAGTCTCAGAGGGGGACTATTCCTTAGTTGTGGACTATAAAGATATGACTAGAGTTAGACATCTGATGGTATGCGTTATGGATAGGCTTCTGCAAATCTTTGGGAAGGTTATATATCTAGCTCAGGAGGATCAGAATTGATTTGGAGGCCCATTGGTAGGCCTAATAAGAATGTGTATTCTATATCGCGTAAGATTTAATAACTCAGCACAACTATTATTGAGGGTGTGTCATTGGTTAGAGTTGATCTTATTCGTGTCTGACATGTTCTATGTGTTACTCTTCTACGCTACGACGGGTTGTAACCTGTTGGGCATTTGCACACATGATGCTTTATGTTTGGGTCCTACGGCAAAATTTGAGCGAGATGGTTCTTGAGGTGTTGAAAGGTTGACTGCGCCTTGGTTATGGTCATTCGGGTTGTGGTATATGGTGCTATTCGTTTCTCCATGGTTATGGTCACGCACTTTGTGCGCTTGATGTTGATTTGTGTATGGTTGTTGATTTTGAGCATTATGGCTTGAGGTATTTCATGTGGATCGGTGTTTGGATGGGGTCACGCATCTCAACGGAGTGAAGTTGGGAAATGATCCTTTGGGTAGTTTCAGATATCTTGGTTCTCCTTTGTGTGATGGGTTTATAGCATTGCGCTCATAGTGGTACCTGTTGAGATTGCGAGACGATTCTCTTATTTGAGTTATTTTTCTATTTTTAGGTACATTTAAGTTGTTGCTTATTGGTCCACGGATTGCAAGGTTTGTGGCTTTGGGTTATATTTGTGTAGCATGTCAGTAAAGCAGCTTAGTTTTGATGAGGTGAGGTCATCAGACCTAGAAGGGGTGCTATCAGATTTGATTAAGGTATGTTTGGAAGAGTAATGTTAATAGTCCTCTTAGAATTGGGCTATGGGCAAGAAATCTCTATGACTTGTTGATCTGATGAGTGGTTATAAGTTTCTGTGTGTTTTTTCCATCATTGGCAGTGTACGAAGGTTGTGAACAAGGTTTTATTTGATGTGAACTTTGTTACCAATACCAGATTCGTTATTGAGCAGCTATATAGCCGGAAGTTATTGCTATGTGTATCGAAGTTATGGGGTATATCATGTGATTATATCTTGGGTTATGGCTACGGCTTGATGCATCTTGTTCAGACTTATACAGTGTGTGGATGCGAGATTCGGGTCTTATAATGGATTACAAATGTTGGAGATTTGATCTTAAGGTTTGTGAACTAATGTTGAAGTAAGGACCTTTAGCATTGTCAGGCTTATATGGATTGGGGTGACGTGAGATCACCCATAGATATGTGTACAGGGAGGTTATACTGTGATTTGATAGCTTTGGAATGACTCTTGGCACGTTCGAGGACGAACATATGTTTAAGTGGGGAGAATGTAACGACCCGACCAGTCGTTTTGAGCATTTGTATTTTGTTCGATGTCTCGAGGGCATGAGTAGCTTTGTATGATGTATTATGACTTACGGGTATTGTCGGTTTTAGTTTTCGGGTGATTCAGAATTGATTTGGAAGAATGGTTCTCATTTTAGAAGCTTTAAGGTGGAAGAGTCGACTAAGTTTGATTTTTGTGTATTTGACCCTAGATCGGAGTTTTGATGGTTCCGTTAGTTTCGGATGGTGATTTTGGACTTGGGTGTATGCCCGGATTCGCATTTGGAGGCTTCTAGAAGGTTTTGGCCATAATTGGCGAAAGTTAGAAATTTAAAGATTTGGAAGGTTCATAAGTTTGACCGAGAGTTGACTTTGATGATATCGGGTTCAGATTGTTGTTGCGAGAGTTGGAATAGGATTGTTATGTCATTTTGAACTTGTGTGCAAAATTTGAGGTCATTCCGAGTTGATTTGATGGGGTTCGACATGAGTTTTGGAAGTTAAAAGTTCAAACGTTCATTTAAGTTTGATTTGAGGTGAGATTCATGGTTTTCATATTTTTATGTGTGAATTGGGGCATCGAGTTAGCCCACATTATGTTTTGGGACTTGTTGGTATGCTCGGACGGGGTCCCGAGGTGCTCAGGTGAGTTCGTGGAAGATTCAGATCATTTTGGAACATGTTGGTTATGCTGGTTTTTGGCTGAGACCTGATGTGACCGCACCTAGGGAACTTTGGGCCTAGGTGCGGAGTCGCAGAAGCGGTAGAGGTGGTGCAGAAGCGCATTCTGGGCAAGTCAGGTATGTCCGCAAATGTGGAGGAAGGGGCACATCTGCTTAATCGCAGAAGTGGAAGTTGAGGCACAGAAGCGGAAGGTGATCGCACCCAGGTGTGGGAGGATGGGCTTTCAGTGGACTCCGCAGAAGCTGATATTTGTCGCAGAAGCGACACCGCAAAAGCAGCCTATTGTTTGCAGATGCAAAATGTCTAGGCAGAATCGTATATATTTCAGGGTTTGTTCATTCTGTTATATTTTGAGTTGGGGACCTCGGATTGAGGCAATTTTGGAAAAGATTTTCACCACATGGATTGGGATAAGTATTTTCTACTTGGTTTTGATTATATTCCATGATTTTATCTTCAATTTTGCATTTGATTTATGATTCTAAAAAGGGAAATTGGGGGGTTTTGTCTAAACTTTTCTAAAGTGATTAATTGAGTTTTGAACATCGATTCGGAGTTGGATTTCAGTGAAATTAGTATGGTTGGACTCGTATTCGAATAGGTTGTCAAATGTTTTGTCGGGTTTCGAGGTGCGGGCCCGGGTTTGACTTTTTTGTTGACCTTGAGTAATTGATTAAAGATTCGGCTATTATCGTTTGGGTTTGTTTCTTGATGATTTTAAATTTGCTTTTGGCTAGTTTCGAGCCGTTCGGAGGTTGACTGTCAGTGCCAACAATAATATTGCATCTCACAACAACGATGGGGGAAGGAAGCCCCCTTTAGAATGTCGTTATTGTAGAGGGACGCATTGGAACATTGAATGCCCATAGGCACAAATGAACGCCCATCAAATTTTTGATGATGGGACGGATGATGACACAGACGATACTGACCAGACAGAACTAATAGGTGCCTTCAACGCACTTGTTTGTCTATTTCTGAGGCCTTAGAGGGAACCAGTGCCGACATCCGTAAGAAGAAGGACCCATGCCCTACCACTAAGAAAGGAAAAACAAAGGTGGATGAGGTGCCTCCTCTTAACCAAGAGAAGACCTTGATGTTCGTCGAAATAAAATTTAATGGCAAGCCCATTCAAGTGATGATAGACACGGGCACTACTCATAATTACTTAGCATTAACTCAGGTAGAGCGCTTTGGTCTAGTTGTGGGAAGGGAAGAGGTCGTGTCAAGGCTATCAAATCACCACCTCTGCCAGTGGGTGGAATAGCCGAAAGAGTGCCAGTGAAGCTTGGTCCTTATGAAGGAAAATTCAATTTGTGTGTGGTGATCATAGATGACTTCGAGCTGATAGTTGGATTAGAATTCATGAGATAAACTAACACCATTCCTGTACCTTATGCAGACATGCTACTGATGATTGGAGCAAGCGGGGCCAAGCCCTACATTATCCCATGCACAACTATAAAGATGGCCGCAAAGAACATCCCGACCTTGCAGTTGAAGAAGGGAGTCAAAAGACATGAACCTACGTCCCTGGATACCCTATGTATTGAAGATATTGAACGCTCTTCGAGTCCCATTCTTGCACCCGTGAAGAGCTTTTAAAGGAGTTTAAAGACGTCATGCCACAGGACATGCCAAAATGACTCCCTCCTAGGCACACTTTGGACCATGAGATTGAGTTGGTGCCGGGTGCAAATTCACCCTCCTGAGTGCCTTACAGAATGTCACAACCCGAACTCACCGAGCTTCAGAGACAGTTGACGGAACTGCTGGATACAAGGATCATTGTGCCCTCTAAGTCCCCTTATGGGTCCCCTGTGCTGTTCCAAAAGAAACAGGATGGTACCCTACGACTCTGTGTGCATTATTGGACCCTAAACAAAATCACCGTGAAGAACAAGTACCCTATCCCGCTAATGACAGACCTGCTCGATAGACTGGGTGGTGCTATAGTGTTCACCAAAATTAACCTGAAGATATGTTACTAGCAAGTCCGGATTGCTGAGGGAGATGCACATAAGATGACATGTGTGACAAGATATTGGTCGTACGACTTCCTGGTCATGCCATTCGGCTTGACTAATGCTCCATCCACATTTGTCACCCTAATGAACCAAGTCTTTCGAGAGTACATTGACGAATTCGTAGTGGTCTACTTGGCAACATTGTGGTATATAGAAAAACATTGGAGGAACACCTGGAGCACCTGCGGTAGGTCCTAGCTCAATTGCGGTAGCATGAATTATATGTGAAGCTGTCCAAGTGCTCATTCGCCCAAATACAGATTGACTTCCTCTGACATGTCATCGAGGCAGGGCAGATCAAGATAGACGAATAAAAGATTCACGTTGTTACAAATTGGCTGCCGCGTAAGGATATCCATGCCTTGAGGGCGTTCCTTAGCCTATGCAACTTTTATCGGTGGTTTGTGAAAAATTACTCTCTCATTGCAGTGCCGTTGACAGAACTCCTTAAGAAAGTCATACCTTGGGATTGAAGTCCCAGGCAAGTGGAGGCCTTCAACGCATTGAAATTGACTATGTTTAGTAGCCCCGTCTTCGCCCTTACTGATTTGGCCAAGTGGTTCGAAGTACAAACATATGCCTCTGACTATGCTCTAGGCAGAGTCTTGCTACAAGAGGGGCATCCAGTTGCATATGAGAGCTGGAAGTTGAAGGATGCAGAACGACGCTACGCCGCCCACAAAAAGGAATTATTAGTTTTCATCCACTACTTACGCCTTTTGAGGCACTATCTGCTGGGAACCCCATTCATGATGAAGACAAACAATACAGATGTTAGTCATTTCATGACCGAGCCAAAGCTGAATGGCCGATAGGCCAAGTAGCAGGAACTCCTAGCGGAATTTCACTTACCAAAGTGGGAAGACCAACTAAGTTGCAGATGCACTTAGTCAAAGGGTTGACCTAGCATCGATGTGCCTACTTGCCACCCTAATGGGGAGCGAAGTGGCCACTACTATAAAAGACCAGAAACATGATCTAGTCACCAAGGATCTACTGCACAGTATTTGGTCGATTTGGTAAGACAGGACAAGGCTCGCCAGTTCTACATGGAATATGTGTTCCTGAAGGTGAAAAGAAACTGACTTTATGTTCCTAAAGGAGGGTATCTGCGAAGGACTCTTCTGTTGGAATGCCATGATACTTTGTGGGCCGACCACCCAAGTGAAGAACATACCATGGCATTGTTGAGTTGTGCTTATTATTGGCCTCAAATGGCGGATGATGTTGCTCAGTATGTGAAGACTTTCCTAGTATGCCAGAAAGACAAGTCGGATCGCTTGACACAAGCAGAACTTTTGGAGCCATTGCCTGTTCCTGAGAGACTTTGGGAAAGCGTATCACTTTTAGATATATTACAAGTATCTTGGTTTTGGTAGATCAGTTTTCTAAATATGCTACATTTATAGAAGCCCCAAAATATATATCAGCAGAAGATACAACTCAACTCTTCTTTCTCATATTGTCAAATATTGGGGCTTGACTAAAGACATCGTTAGTGATCGCGACTCTCGCTTTAATAGCATCTTTTGTACTCATATCTTTAAGTGCCTCGGGTCCAAGTTGAGCCATAGTTCAAGTTTCCATCCGTAATTTGATGGCCAGACGGAGCGGTTCAATGGCATGCTAAAGCAATACCTCCGCCATTTTGTTACCGGATCATTGAAAAATTGGGTGAAGCTTCTGGATGCTGCTCAACTGTGTTTTAATTCATAAAAGAGCTCTAGTACAAACAAAAGCACTTTTGAAATTATTACCGGACAACAATCGCTACTCACACACTATGAATGCCCCAAACATGTCAAAATCTCCTTGAGCTGCTAGCTTCATGAAGGAATGGAAGTGAAATTTTGAGATGGTGAAAATTTCAAAATCGGATGAAAAAGCATGCTTATCAAAATCGCCGCTTTGTTGAATACCAGGTAGGAGACAAAATGATGGTGAAAATCCCAAAACGATATTAGTTTGTAGGGGTCCATGACCTCTCCTATTGAAAAAGTACATTGGACCCTTGTCCGTTGAGAAACGCATTGGGAAAGTTTCATACCGGGTGGACACCCAAGCCTGGTGGAAGATTTATCTAATCTTCCATGTCAGCCTTCTGAAACCTTTTTGAGAAGACATGGAGGATCCTTCGTGGAGACAACTCACAATACTCAGTATTCACGGCCCTAACTTAACCGGGAAAAGACGTGCATAAGATATTCTCGATGACCGAGTGATTCATGCTTCAAGGAAAGATCACCAAGAGTTCTTGGTGAAATGGAAGGGCTGTGATACAGAAGAGAATACTTGGAAGAGGGGAACAAACCTAAAACCCTACAAGAGTCTGATCAATGATTATCTTGTAAGTAAGGCGCCAAGGACGTCACCAACTCAGGTGGGGGAGAATGTCATGGGTGGCTTTCCATCCATGCCCCATGACCCCTTGGATGCACCCTTGGCATCCTGGCAAGCCTCCCAAGGCCTAGCGCCATGGACGGCCCCGTGGTCTTGGCCGTGCCAAGTGACAAGTGCTTTTGTGCCTATGTCTCCCCATCGATAGCCCTCGCCATTACCCAGCCGCAGGTAGATGCAAATAGCGCCATGCGCGCAGACTCTGATGCTAAGGACAAGGTTGCCGCCAACGGACCTACTTTTACCTTGTAGGAATCTAAGTCCTTTTTATTGTAAATATAGAGTAGTTTTACTTCATGTATTTCCATTATGTCTCTCTATCTTAGTTATGTTAAGTCCTGTAACTTTGGTTTATTTGTTTAAGCATTATTAAGGAGGGTCAAGTAGTCAAACTTTCAAGCAAGCAAATAATTCTCTGTATTGGTGTTTCTCCCCCTCGATACAATGTTGCCTTTCTGTAATAGCTTTCTTAATGCAACCAAGCTTTCTTTCATTCTCATTCTCTTTTCTATCCTCTCAATTGCTCTTGACATTGGTTTTCTCGTACGGCACTAACAGTCTCGTCTAGTGTACGGAGGGGCGGATAGTAATCGCACAGACATCGGTTGATTAGCCTTACGTCGCCCTTCCAAGATATCTCAGGAAGGCGCTGCGTAGCAATATATATATATATATATATATATATATATATAGAGAGAGAGAGAGAGAGAGAGAGAGAGAGAGAGAGAGAGAGAGAGAGAGAGAGAGAGAGAGAGAGAGAGAGAGAGAGAGAGAGAGAGAGACATAAATTCTTTCAGCTAAAAATGAGCAGAGATTAGTGTATATATAAAAAAGAGAATATGGAAGAAAAGACAAAAATAAAAAAATATTGAATATAAGGTGTGTGAAATTACAAAATAAGAAAAATAAATAAATAAAAGTGTTATCAAAGGCAGAAATATTGAGTACCAAGAAATGTTTGCTCCAAGCTGGAAAAAATAGAAAGAAAGAAAAAGTCACTCTAAAATAATTCTAATACGACTAGCCTGAAGCCTGAAACTACAAGACAAGAAAAATTCTAGAAAGATTCTAGAAATCAGTGTTGAATCTATACAAAGGAAGAAAAAAATGACAAGCAAGCCTATGGACAAGAGTATGATACAAAATGAATAAGTGATCACAAACCTATCAATTCTGAAAGATTCAAGGAAGTAGATTGCAAGTTCTTGTTGATCAAAGTAGAATTCAGAAATAAGGTAAAACATTTGGTGAATTTAAAAAGGTTAATTGCATTGACCATATTGGAAGATATTTATTTTGTATAAATTTTCTCTCCTACGATAATCATGGAAAAAAAAAAAATATATATATATATATATATATATATATATATATATATATATATATATATATATATATATATCAATTGACCAATTAACATAATCTCAAATTGATTAATTAACAAAATCTCACGGAGTGTTATTAATTGGTCATTTCTTAGTGAGCAAAATATAACTATATTAGAAATAAGCAATTATTCTTTAAAGAAATAAATGTAAAAATTGAAATTTTATTATAGTAATATTATCAAGTGAATTCAATGATTCCCAACTCTTTTTAAATTATAAATCTTCCGGAAGTTGTTTGTTTTGTTTTAGTAATTAACAAATTTTAAATCTCACTCACTTTATATCAATTTGATTCTCTCAAATAGTAGTTAAAATATTATAAGCCTATAACATAGATTATCCAATCTCTGTGGGAGGATATCATAAACTATAGTAGAATTTGACAGAGTACGAGAAAATATTTTCTATACACATTGGCCTTGTCAGCTCAACAAATTAGTGCATCACCAACTTGTTCACCAATTGCATTGCTATATTATCATCCTTGTATTGATCGTTCTTCTTCTTCTTTGGCTCTCTACACTGACTACTATAGTGTGATCACCCGATAGGTCATTTTGAGTTCTAACCCTTATTTACGTGTTTTGAGAGCTTGATTAGCTCCGTTTTATGTTTCTCGATTCGCATGCTCAGTCCATATCTTTTTCCGAAATATTTTTATGTGAAAAATTGAAGAGAATATGAATTTTAGGTTTAAAAATGATTTGAGTTGACCACGATCAACATTTTGTGTAAATGACCCCGAATCGATATTTTGACAATCTCGGTGGGTCCGTATCGTAATTTTGAACTTGGGCATATGCCCGGAATTGAATTCAAAAATCCCTAACTTGATTTGAAGTGATTTGTTGAAAACTAGTAATTTGAAGGTTTAAATATTTCTGAACTTTGACCGTAGGTTGACTTTACGCCTACAGGGTTCCGATTTCGGTTACGGGATTGGTATAGGTTCATTTTACTATTTAGTGAAACAGAGTTGATTTGGTATAGGTGCAAAATGGAGTTGATTTGGTATGATTCAGATGCTCGGTTGTGAATTTGGAAGTTCTTGAGTTTCTTTGAAACTTTCATGCATTCTGATGTCCGATTTGTAGTTCTAGGTGTTATTTTGGTATTTTGATCGTGCGAGCAAGTTCATATGATGTTATTAAACTTGTGTGCATGTTTGGTTTGGAGCCCGAGGGGCTCAGATGAGTTTCGGATAGGCTACGAGTCATTTTAGCTGGTTTTCTGGTGTCTGGTGTAATGTTCTTCGCGATCGCGGATGGGAATCTGGGACGGGGAGGAATTCCTTCATCGCGAATGTGAGGATCTGGTCACAAACGCGAAGTAGTGGGGGGTTTACCCTTCGTGAACATGACCTTCCTCGCACGGCGCGTAGGGTTAGGGAAGGACCTGGGGGAGCTGGTCAGTTACTTTTCGCGAACGCGTTCGTTGGATTGCGAACGCGAAGGTAGGGGGAGTAAGCCTTCACGAACGAGAAGAGTTGCTCAGAACGCGAAGGCCTTTGGCCGCTGCTGCTTCACGATCGCGTCAGGGCCTTCGTGAACGCGAAGAAGACCTGACGCCAATGATTAAAACAATCCCAAAATTGTTATTTATCCCATTTCTCACGATTTTCAAGTTTGAGCTCGGCCTAAAGGCGATTTTGAAGAGGTTTTTCATCCCAACATCATAAGTTAGTAGATTTTAACTTGTTTCCTCACATTTCAATAAACACCCATTGATTTTAACCTTTAACCTATGCTTTTTCATGGTATAAATTAGGGATTTAGGTAGAAATTGGAAATTTTGAGAAATTGAGATTTAGACATCAAATTGAGATCGAATTTCGAAACTAATCACATAACTGGGCTCGGGGGTGAATGGGTAATTGGATTTTGGTCCGAATCTCGAGTTTTGACCAAACTAGCCAAGGGTTGACTTTTTTCAAAAACATTAAAGATTAAATCTTTTTCATTCGTGGGTAGTGTCTAAAGCTTATTTTGAATTGTTTGAACTATATTTGGTTAGATTTAATTGGTTTAGAGGCTAATTCTAGAGGAAAAGACGCGGTTGAGCATTATTTGATTGCGGAGTGAGGTAAGTGTTGTGGTTAACCTTGACTTGAGGGATTAGGACTTGTTGGTCTATTTGCTACGTGTTATATGTATGGGGACGGCGTATATGTGAGGTGACAAGTACTTATGTGCTGTCATTGGGTTAAAACCATCGGGTGGGACTTGTTTCTTTGTATTATATTATTTTGTTAATTATGTTATCCATGCTTAGGTTAGATTATTACTTCTTTAATTATTCGTTTAGTGTTTATTTGCTTATTTTAAAGATGTTGAATATTTTAAAAGTTGATGTTTGATTTCATGGCATCATATTTGAAGTTAAATTTTTCCCCGCATTGTTTATAATTCGGATTTATATTATTACATGGTGAGGACGAGAGTAAAAGCACGAAGGGTGATGCCGTACCATTTCATTCATATTATTACATGGTGAGAACGAGAGTAAAAGCACGATGGGTGATGCCGTTCCATTTCTTTCATATTATTGCATAGTGAGAACGAGAGTAAAAGCACGAAGGGTGATGTCGTGCCATTATATTCATAATTTCATATTATTGTATGGTGAGGACGAGAGTAAAAGCACAAGGGATGATGCCGTGCTATTATATTCACGATATTGCATGGTGTGGATGAGATTCAAAGCACGAAAGATGATGCCGTGCCATTTTCATATCATTGATTTAATTGATTTATGGTTTTGGTGATTTACTTGGTTATATTGTTTCTTAATTCGGAAGATGTTATTTCATGATTTCATTCCAGCCATATTTATTATATCTTTCCCTTTTAGCATGTTTTCTCTCAATTTGTATATATATATATATATATTTGTACAGAGTTATTTACGTAGTTGTCTTGTCATAGCCTCGTCACTACCTCATCGAGGTTAGGCTCGACACTTACGGAGTATATTGGGTCGATTGTACTCATACTACACTTCTGCACTTCTTGTGCAGATACTGGTATTAGTCCCAGCTGTGCTTGAGGCGTGACGACTCAGATCATTTTCATACGGAGACTCGAGGTAGATCTGATGGCGCTCAAAGACCTTGAAGTGACCTTTCATTTCCCATTTTTACTATTTATCTCTTTCGAATAGTTGTATTTATTTCAGACTTTATTTGTAGACTTCTAGTTGCTCGTGTACTCGTGACTCCAGATTTCTGGGAGTAGATATTATTACGTGGTTTATATTAGCACTGTGTTAGATTTAACATTTATTTCTCGTTGAATAGTATTATTTCGTTTTCAACTGTGAAAATTGGTTAATTATCTATTTCACGCTAACTTGCCTAGCAATTGGATGCTATGCTCCATCACGACCCCGAGGCTGGGATTCCGGGTCATGACAAGTTAGTATTAGAGCACTAGGTTGCTTAGGTCTCACGAGTCATGTGCAAGCTTAGTAGAGTCTGGAGGATCGGTACGGGAGACGTCTGTACTAATCTTCTAGAGGCTATGGAGTTTTAGGAAAAAACTTCACTCTTTTCTTTCCCTATCGTGTGATTTTATTCTACCATTGATGTCTGAATCATTCTATTCTTGTTCTCTCGCAGATGGTGAGAACGCGCACAACATCTACAGCCAGACAGGAGCCGGAGCCCCCTATTGCAGCCACTACTAAGGGTAGAGGTAGAGGTCGAGGGCGAGCCAGAGGGCGAGGTAGAGGCAGAGCTCAGCCTAGAGCTCGAGCAACAACACTCATAGTGGATCCTCAGATTGATCATAAGGAGGAGATCCTAGCTCAAACTGCACCAGTCAGACACGCTCAGGTCCCGGAGGGATTTATAGCCACTCCTGTGCTTCAGGACGCGCTAGTGCATTTAGTGGGCCTTATGGAGAGTGTGGCCCAGACCAGTGCATTTTCGGTGGCACCAGCCATCTCTTAGGCTGGGGTAGGAGCACAGATTCTCGCTACTCACACTCCGGAGCATATGTCTCCTATATATCAAACTCCAATAGTACAGCCAGTTGGGGTTGTTCAGCCTATTGTTGCTACTGAGACCGGGGAGGGGCCCGCGATGTCTTCTAAGAGATTGATGAGATTGGACAAGTTCACAAAGCTCTTCTCTATTCACTTTAGTGGTGCACTTTCGGAGGACCCACATGATTACTTGGACTATTGCCATGAGGTGTTGCGCAACATGGGTATTGTTGTGACCAATGGGGTCAACTTTGCTGTGTTCCAGATGACCAGTTCTGCCAAGAGATGATGGTGGGATTATTTGTTGACCAGACTATATGGTTCACTTTCACTATATTGGGATCAGTTTTCGTAGCTATTTCTGGAGAAGATTATTCCTTTTACTCTAAGAGAGGAGTATCGCAGGCAGTTTGAGCACTTCTGCAGGGTAACATGGTTGTTACCTAGTATGAGACCCGATTTGAGGACCTAGCTCGCCATGCAGGTTTTACTCCATACTGAGAGGGAGAGAGTGAGGAGATTCATTGATGGACTTTTTAGTATTAGGCTACTTATGGCCAAGGAGACTAGAGATGATATTTCCTTTCAGAGGGCCGTAGAGATTGCTAAACGTATCTAGATGGTTCGTGGTCAAGAGAGGGGGGCGGTGTCTGATAAGAGGCCTCGCCATTCTGCTAGTTTTATTGGTGCCTTGTCTGGAGGTAGGGGTTCATTTGGTAGGGGCTATCCTCCTAGGCCGTTTCATTCAGCGCTTTAGGCATCCCACGAAGATTCGGGTAGTCGTGGTCCTTAGTATCTCATCCTGAGCAGCCAGCCTATAGTACACCATCAGCTCCCATTAGTGCACCTCCGATCCAGAGTTATCAAGGTGGGTATCCAGGTTGATATGGCTAGTTCTAGGGTCAGCAATCATAGCAGCCGAGGGCGGAGATCCAAGGAACCTTTCCAGATTTTTCCCAGGTCACAGGGCGGCATGCCATATCAGAGTTCTCGTGCCATGGTTCCGGCACCGGTTTCTTCACCGCCCGCTCATCCAGATAGGGGCGGTGGTAAGGCCGCCAAAGGTGGAGGTCAGACCATTATAGGTGGAGGTCAGGCTATTAGAGGTGGAGGCCAGCCAGCTAGAGGCCGTCTGAGAGGCGAAGGTCAGAGTGGTGGTTCCTAGCCCCGTTTTTATGCATTCCCAGCTAGACTTGAGGCCAAGTCATCTGACGCCGTCAGCACAGGTATTGTTCCAATTTGCCATAGAGATGCTTCAGTTCTCTTTAATTCGGGCTCTACTTATTCCTACGTGTCATCCTATTTTTCTTCCTATCTGGTTATACCTCGTGATTCTTTGAGTAATCCTGTATGTGTGTCCACGCTTGTGGGAGATTCTATTGTTGTAGATCGTGTTTATCGCTCGTGTGTGATTTCTATTGGGAGTCTTGAGACTATTGTAGATCTCCTACTTCTTGATATGGTGGACTTTGATGTTATTTTGGGCATGGTGGCTGTCACCTTATCACGCTATATTGGACTATCACGCAAAGATGGTGACCTTAACCATGCCGGGGATGCCCCGATTAGTGTGGAAGGAGACTCCTCGCCATTCTACCAGCATGGTTATTTCTTATGTGAAGGCTCGGCGTATGGTCGAGAAGGGATGTCTAGCACATTTGGCGTATATTCGTGATTCTAGTGTGGAGATTCCTTCCATGGATTCATTACCATATGTGCGTGAGTTTTTATGGGTGTTTCCTGCAGATCTGCCGGGGATGCCGTCGGATAGAGATATCGACTTCTGTATTGACTTGGCTCCGGGTCCTCAGCCTATTTCAATTCCACCATACCGTATGGCTCCGCCTGAGTTGAAGGAACTAAAGGAGCAGTTGCAGGATCTTTTTGATAAGGGATTCATTAGACCTAGTGTCTCGCCTTGGGGTGCACCAGTATTGTTTGTGAATAGGAATGATGGTTCGATGAGGATGTGTATAGATTATCTGCAGTTGAATAAAGTCACTATCAAGAACAAGTATCCATTACCGAGGATTGATGACTTATTTCATCAAATTCAGGATGCCAAAGTGTTTTCGAAGATTGATTTGAGATCTGGCTACCATCAGTTAGAGATTAGGGCATCAGATATCCCTAAGACAACTTTTCGCACTCAGTATGGGCATTATGAGTTCTTAGTGATGTCATTTAGTTTGGCAAATGCCCCAGCATCATTTATGGGTTTGATGAATCGGGTATTTAAGCCCTATTTGGATTCTTTTGTGATCGTCTTCATTGATGATATTTTGATCTACTCCCGCAGTCAAGAGGTGCATGAGCAACATGTTCAGATTGTACTTCAGACTCTGAGAGATAGTCAATAATATGCCAAGTTTTCAAAGTTTGAGTTTTGGTTGGACTTAGTGCCCTTTTTGGGGCATGTTGTACCTGTCGATGGTATTAAAGTGGATCCTAAAAAGATTGAGGCAGTTCGGAAATGGACTAGACCTACTTTAGCTACATAGATTCAGAGCTTCATAGGTTTGGCAGGTTATTAACGTCGGTTCGTGGAGGCGTTTTCCTCCATTGCTGCCCCATTGACTAGATTGACCCAGAAGGGTGCCCCATTCAGGTGGTCCGATGAGTGTGACTTGAGCTTTCAAAAGCTTAGAACTGCTTTTACTACATCCCCAATATTGGTGTTGTCCACATGTTCAGGATCCTACACTGTGTATTGTGATGCATCATGTATTATCCTTGGTGCAGTATTGATACAAGATGGCAGGGTGATTGCATACGCATCTCGGCATGTGAAGGTTCATGAGAAAAATTACCATGTTTATGACTTAGAGTTGGCAGCTATTGTTCATGCATTGAAGATTTGGATGCGTTACCTCTACGGTGTGTCGTGCGAGGTATTCACAAATTATCGGAGTCTACAGTATTTGTTTAAGCAAAAGGAACTCAACTTGAGGCAGCGAAGGTGGTTAGAGTTGTTAAAAGACAATGATATTACCATTTTGTATCACCCTGAGAAGGCCAATGTGGTGGATGATGCCTTGAGTAGAAAGGCTGTGAGTATGGGTAGCCTTGCATATATTCTAGTTGGTGAGAGACCGCTAGCATCATATGTTCTGACCTAGGTCAATCAGTTCGTGAGGTTAGATGTTTCGGATCCTAGCCGGGTCCTTGCTTGCACGGTCTCTCGGTCTTCTTTGTATGATCGCATCAGAGAGTGTTAGTATGACGACCCCCATTTGCTTTTCCTTAAGGACACGGTGCAACACGGTGATGACAAGAAGTTTTCTATTAGAGATGATGGGGTGTTGCTGATGCAGGGTCTGATTTGTGTGCCCTATGTGGATGGGCTTCGTGAGTTAATTCTTGAGTAGGCCTACATTTCGCTAATATTCCATTCATCCGAGTGCCGCCAAGATGTATCAGGATTTGAGGTAACATAATTGGTGGAGAAGAATGAAGAAATATATAGTTGCATATGTGGATCGGTGTTTGAATTGCCAGCAGGTGAAGTACGAGCATCAGAGGCCTGACAGTTTGCTTCAGAGACTTGAGATTCCCGAGTGGAAGTGGGAGTGTATTACCATGGATTTCGTTGTTGGGCTTCCATGAACTTTGAAGATATTTGATGAACTATGGGTCATTGTGGATAGGTTGACCAAGTCAGCGCACTTCATTCTGGTGGCATCTACTTATTCTTTAGAGTTGCTAGCTGAGATCTATATCTACGAGATTGTTCATTTTCACGGTGTGCCGGTGTCCATTATTTATGATCGGGGCATGCAGTTCATATCGAACTTCTGGAGGGCCGTACAATACGAATTAGGCATGTGGGTTGAGTTGAGTACAATATTTTATTCCAGACGGACAGACAACCTGAGCGCACCATTCAGATATTGGAGGATATGCTTCGCACATGTGTTATGGATTTCGAGGGTTCTTAGGACCAGTTCTTGTAGCTTGCAGAATTTGCCTACAATAACAACTACCAATCGAGTATTCAGATGGCTCCTTCTGAGGCCTTATATGGGAGGCAGTGTCTTGGTTGGCTTGAGCCGAGAGAGGCTTAGTTGTTGGGTACCGAATTGGTTCAGGATGCCTTGGAAAAGGTCAAGATGATTCAGGATCGACTTCGTACAACACAGTCTAGGAAGAAGAGTTATGCCGATCGGAGAGTTCTTGATGTTGCATTCATGGTTGGAGAGAGGGTTTTGCTCTGGGTTTCACCCATGAAGGGTGTGATGAGGTTCGGGAAGAAGGGAAAGTTGAGCCCTACGTATATCGGGCCCTTTGAGATCCTTGAGAGAGTTGGTGAGGTGGCCTACAAGCTGGAATTATCACCTAGCTTATCAGCAATTCACCCGGTGTTCCATATCCCCATGATCCGGAAGTATCACGGTGATCCGTCCTATGTATTAGATTTCAGCTCAGTCCAATTGGACAAAGATTTGACTTACGAGGAGGAGCCGGTGGCCATTCTAGCACGGCAAGTCCGGAAGTTGAGGTCTAAGTGTTATCCTTCTGTTAGAGTGTAGAGGAGAGCTCAGCCGATCGAGGCTGCTACGTGGGAGTCTATGTCCTATATGAGGAGTAAATACCCAAACCTTTTAACCAACTGAGGTACCTTTCTATGTCCGTTTGAGGACGAAAGTTTGTTTTAGAGGTGCAGAATGTGATGACCCGATAGGTCATTTTGAGATCTAACCCTTATTTTCATGTTTCGAGACCTTGATTAGCTCCATTTTGTATTTTTCGATTTGCGTGCACAGTCCGTGTCTTTTTCGAAAAGTTTTTATGTGAAAAATTGAAGAAAACATGAATTTTAGATTTAAAAATGATTTTAGTTGATCACGATCAAAATTTTGTGTAAACAACCCCGAATCAGTTTTTTGAAAATCGCGGTGGGCCAGTATCTTGATTTTAGACTTAGGTATATGGCCGGAATTGAATTCGGAAGTCCCTAACTTGATTTGATGTGATTTGTTGAAAACTAGTAATTTGAATGTTTAAAGATTTCCGAAGTTTCACCTTAGGTTGACTTTATGGCTACCGGGTTTGGATTTCGGTTCCGAGACTTGGTATAAGTTCATTTTACTATTTAATACTTCTTTACAAAATTTGGTGCAACAGAGTTGATTTGATAGGATTCGGACGCTCGATTGTGAATTTGGAAGTTCTTGAGTTTCTATAAAAATTTCATGCATTTTGATGTTTGATTCGTAGTTCTAGGTGTTATTTTGGTGTTTGGATCGCGCGAACGAGTTCGTATGATGTTATTACACTTGTGTGCATGGTTGGTTCGAATCCCAAAGGGCGCATATGAGTTTCGGATAGGCTACAGGTTATTTTTGGACTTAGAGTTGCAGTCTTCAGTTGATTTTCCGGTGTCTGGTGCAGTGTTCTTCGCGATTATGAAGCCTCTCTCACGATTGCGGTGAAGCCTCCCTCACGATCGCGAAGGGAAATATGTATTGGGGAGGAATTCCTTCATAGCGAACGCGAGGAGCTTGTCACGAACGCGAAGTAGTGGGGGGTTTACCCTTCACGAACGTGACCTTCCGCTCGCGAACGTGTAGGGTTAGGGAGGGATATGGGGGAGCTGGTCAGTTACTCTTCGCGAATGCGTTCGTTGGATCGCGAAGGAGGGGGGGGGGGGAGGAGGGGGGTAAGACTTCGCGAACGTGTCAGGTCATTCGCGAACGTGAAGAAGACCTGACTCTAGTAATTAAAATAGTCCCAAAATCGGGATTTGTCCCATTTCTCACCATTTTCAAGTTTGAGCTTGGCCTAGAGGCGATTTTGAAGAGGTTTTGCATCTTAACTTCATAGGTTAGTAGATTTTAACTTGTTTCCTCACATTTCAATAAACACCCCTTGATTTTTATTAGGGATTTAGGTAGTAATTAAGGATTTTGAGAAATTGAGATTTAGACCTCAAATTGAGGTCAAATTTTGAAACTAATCACATAATCGGGCTTGGGGGTGAATGGGTAATTGGGTTTTGGTCCGAATCTCGGATTTTGACCAAGCGAGCCCAGGGTTGACTTTTTCCAAAAACATTAAAGATTGAATTTTTTTCACTCGTCGGTAGTTTCTAAAGCTTAGTTTGAATTATTTGAACTATTTGGTTAGATTTGATTGGTTTGGAGGTTAATTCTAGAGGAAAAGCAGCAGATGAGCATTGAATTGATTGCGGAGTAAGGTAAGTATCGTGGTTAACCTTGACTTGAGGGATTAGGACATGTTGGTCTATTTGCTACGTGTTATATGTGCAGGGACAACATATATGTGAGGCGACGAGTACTTATGCGCTGTCATTGGGTTAAAGCATGTGTGTGAGACTTGTTTCTTTGTATTATATTGTTTCGTTTATTATGTTATCCATGCTTAGGTTAGATTATTACTTCATTAATTATTCGTTTTGTATTTATTTGCTTATTTTAAGTATGTTGAATATTTTGAAAGTTGAAGTTTGATTTCATGGCACCATATTTGAAGTTAAATTTTTTCCCGCATTGTTTATTATTCGGATTTATATTATTACATGGTAAGGACGAGAGTAAAAGCACGAATGGTGATGCCGTGCCATTTTATTCATATTATTACATGGTGAGGACGAGAGTAAAAGTACGAAGGGTGATGCCGTGCCATTATATTCATAATATTGCATGGTGAGGATGAGAGTAAAAGTATGAAGGGTGATGCCGTGCCATTTTCATATCATTGATTTAATTGATTTCCGATTTTTGTGATTTACTTGGTTATATTATTTCTTAATTCAGAAGACGTTATTTCGTGATTTCATACATGCTGTATTTATTCCAGTTGGTATTTTATCATTCTTCTTGTTATTTTACTGTTGTGTATATATATATATATATATATATATATATATATATATATATATATATATATATATATTTGTATATGTTTATTTACATAGGTGTCTTGTCATAGCCTCGTCACTACCTCGTCGAGGTTAGGCTCGACACTTACGGAGTAGATTGGGTCGGTTGTAATCATACTACACTTCTGCAATTTTTGTGCAGATACTGGTATTGGTCCCATCGGTGCTTGAGGTGCGTCGGCTTGGATCATTTTCATATGGAGACTCGAAGTAGATCTATTGGCGCTCGCAGATTTGAAGTTCTCTTCCATTTTTCACTTTTACTGTTTATCATTTTCGAACAGTTGTATTTATTTCAGACATTGTTTGTAGACTTCTAGTTGCTCGTGACTCCAGATTTCTGGGAGTAGATATTATCATGTGGTTTATATTAGCAGTATGTTACATTTGGCATTTATTTCTCATTGAATAGTATTATTTCGTTTTCAACTGTTAAAATTGGTTAATTATTTATTTCACGTCGGTTTGCCTAGCAAGTAGATGTTATGCGCCATCACGACCCCGAGGTTAGGATTCCGGTCGTGACATATAGTGACCTTTTTTATCGCAATTCTAACAAGTAATGTCTTTGTAATTTTTGAATTGCCCTCTTCTCCTTGGCTCTGATCTTCCACGACCTTGACTTTGTCCTCTTTGACTATTTCTCCCCTGCTTTCGGTATTAAAAGCAGTTCCTTGGGAATCACTTGATTCTCTCCAGCGAATATTAATTTGAGTTTGGTGCTTCCCGATGAACTGCTAACTGCAGTTACTGTTGCAGTCCAATTCTCCGGTAGAGATGATAGTAGAATCCATGCGCTAACTTCGTCATCAAGTGTTATATTAACAGAAGTCAAATGAGTTAATCTAATATTAAACTCATTGATACGTTTCGTAATAGATCCACCTTCTGTCATCTTCAAGTTGAACAATTGACGCATCAAATAGACTTTATTTGAAGCAGATGACTTCTCGTACATTTTTTATAATGCCTTCATCAGGCCTGCAGTGGTCTTCTCGTTAATAATGTTAAACACCACATTTCGTATTAGCATCAAACGAATCACACAAAGAGCTTGGCGATCTGATAGATCCCAATCCTCTTTGAATCTATTCTCTAGTTTTACCCGAGTCAGAGGTAAGTGTAATTTTTTCTAGTAAACATAATCCTCTATTTGTATTTTCCAGAATCCAAAATATTTGCCATTGAACTTGTCAATCTTAACCTTCCCTTCTTCCGATGCTATTTATTCACACAAAAATATATTTTTTAATATGAATAGTACTCTATGTAGAAAAAATATCCCATCCTAATAAGGTAGAAAATAATCACTATTGGTGAACAATAATACACTATTAATGAATATTATTTCGCTATTGTGAATAGTATTAGTATTGATGAGCAATAGTGTCGTGCTATTCTTGTGAATAGTACCTGCACCAATACCATACTTTTCTACAAGAATTACACTATATGTGCTGTGTTACTAGTTGTTGATAAGCATGTCACGCTAATAGAAGGAAAATATATTTTAAAAGATAAAAGCAATAAATTTCAGAAAATAAGACAAAGACAAGATTTTCTTGGTTCGACAATTTTTGCCTACTCCACGATCACACAGAGAATAACTTTTTATTACTGAAGAGAAAGAAGAAGCTGTGAGGATGATTTGGAAATGAAAAGGCAGATATCCTTTTTATAGGTATCCGAATGCCCTGCTGAAGTAATCACTCACGTCATAAGAAGAGAATTCGAAGATGAATTCTCCCGCCTGACAATATGCTTCATAATTTGCTTTTACTCTTTGTCTGTTGCTTCTTTTGTCTTCTTTCTTTAACTTATCTTTCTTTACTTTATATATGCATGATTTTCTTTTCCATCATTCTTATCGCCTCGTTTGTATTTTATATTATGCTCTTCTTGTTCTTATCTCAATAATGATGGGTATGGATAAAGTAATTAATTGATTAAGTTGAACTTTAACCCTCTTGATTAACATTATGAGTTGGGATTTAATACCCATTTATGCTTAAGTGTAACATTATTTTTCCCCTTTATCTCTTTTTCCCTTTCCCTTTTCCAAGACAGAAAAATGGAAAAGTCTCTTTCTTTGTTGGGTGGTAAGCACAAAATCCTATAAAAAAGTATTTTGTCACGACCCGAAATCCCACCCTCGGGACCGTGATGATGCCTAACATTTCACTTGCTAGGCAAGCCCCACATTAATTAGATTAATTAATCAGTTTTTAATTATTTAATTCAAAGCATTAATAAAATTAAATTGCAATGGTTTGAAATAGATTTAACAAGTAACATGTGGCGTAACTAAACATATCCCAGAAATCTGGTGTCACGAATACATGAGCATCTAGAGTACTACAGATAAAGTCTGAACAAAGATACAACTGTTTGAAACTATATAAACAGTAAACTAGATAAGGAAGGAGACTTTAGGGATGCGGACGTCGTGCAACTATACCTCAAGTCTCCGATGCAGTTGAATCCAAGCAAAGACACCACTAAATGCCGTTGGGACCAATACTAGTATCTGCACAAGAAGTACAGAAGTGTAGTATGAGTACAACCTCAATGTACTCCATAAGTGTCGAGCTTAACCTCGATGAGGTAGTGACGAGGCTATGACAATACACCTACGTAAAACCTGTACAAGTATATATATAAAGAAACAAAACAACAAGTAGGACAATTAAAGCATTAATTGGGAGGGAACATGTAGAAAGGGAAGTACTAAAATAACGGAAAGTACAAAGTCACCATATACCTTCTTTCCAAAAAGAAACAATAATAATTCAGCCAAGTAACTCATGAATACGGTATCCAAGTTAAGCAAGGAAATCAATAATGGCACATCATCACCTTTCATACTTTTACTCTTATCCTTACCGTATAATATCATAAATTAAATGGCACGGCATCACCCTTCATGTTTTTACTCTCAAGCTCACATGATTTCATAAATGATAATAAGCAATCAAATGCACGTCATCACCCTTCGTACTTTAATCCTTACCATCTCTCAAATAATTTATATTTTATTCAAATAAGGCAGGGCAACACCCTTCTTGCTTTTTACTCTTCCTCACCAAGCAACAACATTAATCCAAAAATGGTAAGACAAGGTGGGAAGCTATTTCTCTTCGATATTAGTGTAATGATAATTCATCTAACTTTAAAGATTCTAACAACTCCAAAATAATAAATAGATATGAAAGTGAACGATTAATGAAGTAATAATCTAACTACGGCATAGGAAACAACATAAAACAATAAAATAATTTCCAACTGCACGCTCTAACCCAATAACAAAAATTTGAACACGATGGGTAACGTGAAATGAACACTCTCTTCTCTCTCATGAAAAAACCCTAAACTTATGCCTAAACCTAGCTTCCATGGCCTCGCCGGCCACTGGCCAGCCTCTAATGGAGGTTGGTCAGTCGTCAGACAACCCTAAACAGCTTTCCCAAACATCTAACAACCCTATTACAATCACAAACTACACAAAACTCCTCCAACCCCAAACATTAAATGCCCCCATGCACGTAAACACTGTTAACCTAAAACCCATCAAGTATCTGCATGGAGAACCAATGGTGAGATGGAAGAAATCTGAGGTTAAACAATCTATATTGCAGCAAGGATTACATCTAGCAGTCTGGGAAAATTCTCTTGTGGAAAACCTGTGATACACGAGTGGAGAAAGGCTATACCAATCCAATGTGAATTAAAAGGCCCATATTCAATAGGCTTGATTGAGGATACGCATGTTTTGATCAAGCTGTCATTAATGGAGTATTATATTCACTTGTTGTCCAAGCCATCCTTTTATTTGAAGGTTCAAAGTGATTTGTGGCATATGAGATGCACTAAGTGGAGCCCATGGTGGAAACCTGATGAGGAAACTCCCATTGCAATTGCGTGCATTTCGTTTCTTGGATCTTCCTCCCAACGTTTTTGGTAAGGACTTTGTATTTTCATTAGCTAATACAGTTGGTAGGCCACTTCATGTTGATCTGGCCACTCAAAATGGCACAAGACCTAGTTGTGCAAAGATCAAAGTTGATGTGAATTTACTAGCAATACTGCCTCAAAGGATTAAGACCGTTGAGGATGAAGATGAAAGTGGCCCTGAAGAATCAAAATGGGTGAAGATCAAGTATGACTATATGCCTAAATACTGAAAAACTTGCAAGAAACAAGGCCATAATGAGAGTGAATGCTGGGTTATTCATCCAGAGCTTCACAAAAAAAATAATGAAGAAGATAATGATCAAGGCAAGGAGAAGAACATTATTGTGCAAATTGATATTGTTGGAACTGTTGCAGCTTCTACGAAGGTCCTAACAAGTGCAAAAGTAGGCAAGCCAGTTTCAAATGCTACAAGGAATGAATGGATTCAAAGGAGGAAGAATAAGTATCAAAGGGACAATAGATGGTATATAATTGATGAGGCTGAGAGTGGAGATGTTACGAATACTCAAGAGTTGAAGGAGAATAAAGGCAAGGAGTTAACTGGAAAAGCTGATGATATTGGAAAAGAAAAATCTAATGTTCCAATGCAAACTAGTAATAAGTTTGCCTTGTTAGAAGAAAGTAAGATTGATGTACAAAAATAAATAAAGAAGGAAGCTGTGGAAAATCATAAGGAGAAGAATGGGGCAAAGAAGGCGAATTCTACATCTACTGGGAAAGATACTGCAAATAAGGCAGGAGTGAAAAACTCGGCAAATCAAATTTCTAGTCCTACTGATGTTGGGATTGGGATTGTGGAGGAAAACAAAAAGGAATCCACGATTGAGTGGGTCCATAGGAGGTTTGGAACGAGTAAAGATGAATTGAAAGAGATGAATTTGAATCATTCGTGTCATGAAATCACATCGCAAACCTATGATGATTCAAAGGGGAATGAAGCTAACATTGAAGTCAGTTCTAATAGAATGTTATGGAGTGATGAAGTTGAATTTATGGAGGCTCAAAATACCACAATTATTAGTACCGGAAGCAAGGAATAAAGAGGCATCGCTCTTGCTAAAGCAGCATTTGTTGTAAGCCCAATATCTACAGTAAATCATAGAAATTCATAAACTAGGGTTGAAGTTGGAGAAGGGAAAAACCAATCATTATCTAATCCGATGATTGGTGAAGATCAGGGAACATATAAAGAATCTTGTTACCCAATTGGATCGGTTGGAGAAGCTTCAGCTAGGAACAGAACCAATGGAACAGTAACTCCTACAGAAACTGTTTAGGTGCTTGATCAGTCTAGAAGTGTCCCGGTGGAGATTTTGGGGCAAGGAAAGGTTGATGTAAATTCTTCAAAGGATAAAATGATGGAAAATCAACAAACAACTCAAGGAAGGACTACTGATCTTAACGGAACAGTAAAAATTGTGAAACTGGCTACCGTGATTTCCGCGAATCCTAATTTGGGTGATGTGTATACGCTATAGTTCAAAGCGATTCAAGAGGCTATGCATATTCAGGAGCTCAATGCTGGGGTGTTAAAGGAAGCTACAAACAGGGCTCACGATTAAATTGATTTGCCGGTTAAGAAGGGAATTTCTGAAACTAGGCATAACAATAAAGCAATTCAAATTGCTGCACCTACAATAGATGATCCTGGACCATTAGCTAGAAAAACATTTAGTGGAATATTGGCAAAGGGAGTTCTTATTAACAACATGGGTCAAAAGGAGCTTGGAATGATTGCCAAAAACCATGAACCAAACTTGTTAGCTCTTCAAGTGATAGATGATGACAAAGGAGATCAAGAGGATTTGGGTGGAGATTTTCAAGAAGAATCGACAGATGCAAACTTTCAATAAGTAGGTAGAGTTGGAGACATCTCACCTAAGAATGTGGACACAAAGAAATCAGCTGGCAAACCCCCAAGGAGGCAAAAAGAAAGACAACAAAGATAGTGTACCTTTAAGGGTGCAACCAAAGAGGTTTGTGATCTCTAATTCCAAATAATCTGTTGGATAATACTCTAGTTTGGAATGTGAGGTCGATTAACACATAGAAAGCTCTCAATAGGTTGCTTAACCTACATAGAAAGTACAACTTTTACTTGATTGGATTGATGGAACCTTGACAAGACATCAACAAGTTGGAGGAGTATAGAAGGAAGCTGGGAATTCGTTTTGCTTATGCTAACATTAATGGCAAGATATAGGCTTTTGTTGATGAAGATATCAAGGTTGACATTGTAATGGACATGGCACAACAAATGACATTAAAATTGTTCCATAGAAATATGAACAAGGAGTTATATGTGACATTAGTGTATGCCAAATGCGGTGCTATGGAAAGAATTGAGCTATGGGACTTAATGTATCACTTGACTTCAGATATGGAATCTCATTGGCTTGTTGGAGGCGATTTCAATGTGATTCTATCCGAGGAGGAGAAATATGGAGGCCTGCCTGTTTCTGTGAGGGAAGTAGAAGACTTTGCATATTGTGGACATATGTGCATTGTATGACCTAGGATTTAAGGGAATTTTATATACTTGGTGGAATGGGAGTTCGGATATTGATTACATATTTAAGAGGCTCGATAGATTATTTGCAAATCAACAGTTCCTTGATCTATTCCCAGCACTTGAAGTTAAGCACTTGATCAAGTGTGGCTTAGACTATACTCCTCTACTATTATCCTGTTAGATTGATACAGTACAGGTGAAGAAACCATTCAAATTTCTTAATTTTTGGGCTAAGCATAAGTCTTTTCTGAATGTGGTAAAAGAGAATTGGGTGAATGATGGCATGGAAAATCCATTTATCTTATTTCAAAACAAGCTGAAGAAGGTGAAGGCATCATTGGCAATGTGGAGTAAGGAGACCTTTGGAGACATATTTAAGCAAATTTCATTACTGGAGGATATTATTAAGGTTCGTGAGGTGGAGTCTGAATTGATCCAACAGCACAAAATAGGGCTAAACTACACAAAGTAGAAGCAGATCTTACAAGGTACTATCACCTTGAAGAGGAATTTTGGAGACAAAAGGCTGGTATGCAGTGGTTTAAAGATGGGGATATAAACACAAAATTCTTCCATGATCATGTTAGAGGTAAAAGGAAAAGGCTGCAGGTCACTCGGATACTGGATGATAACGGCAATTGGATAGAATCACAAGAGGGAATGGCTAAGGAGGTAGTTGATTTCTTTCAAGCCCAGTTCACAGAAGAAAGAGTTCTAGTAAACTTTGATATCATTCAGCATGTTCCTAAAATGATTATTGATGAGCAAAATGAAAGGTTGTGGGCAGAACCTATGAAGGAGGAAGTCAAGGCAACATTTTTTGGATTAAATGGTGATAGTGCCAGTGGTCCAGATGGATTCACTGGCCAATTTTATCAAGCAAGTTGGGAGATAATATGTGAAGATGTGCTCAATATGGTCAAGGCTTTCTATTGTGGTGCTGAACTCCCAAAGTTCATCACCCACACAAATCTTGTATTGCTTCCCAAGAAGAAGAATGTAGCTACGTTTTCTGACATGAGGCCAATCAGTTTGAGCAATTTTTCCAACAAAATCATATCCAGAGTTGTTCATGAGAGGTTAGTAGATCTACTTCCTTCTTTAATCTCTCCGAATCAGGCAGATTTTGTCAAAGGAAGGAGCATAGTGGAAAATATCTTATTAACCCAAGAGATCATAACTCACATTAGATTGAGAGGGAAACCATCTAATGTGGTAATCAAATTGGACATGGAAAAGGCTTATGATAGAGTCTCATGGTTGTTTTTGACAAAGGTGCTGAGACAAATGGGATTTGGAGAGGTGTTCATTGACATGATCTTTAGATTAGTGTCCAACAATTGGTATCGGTTCTCTTGAATGGGCAGGTCAATGGCTTCTTCAAATCTTCAAGGGGAGTTAAGCAAGGTGATCCTCTCTCTCCTATATTGTTTATTCTAGCAGCCAAAGTGCTTGGGAGAGCCCTGAATGCCTTGTTTGACAATCCTGATTTCATAGGATTTGATATGCCAAAGTGGAGTCAAAACATCAACTACTTATCCTATGCAAATGACACAATTATTTTTTGTTCTTCTCATTATGAGGTAGTTCAGCTTATCATGAATGTATTAGAGGAATATGAGACAGATTCAGGTCAGAAGATCATCAAAGAAAAATCTTCCTTTTATATGCATGAAGGTGTACCTGCAGATGATGCTAACACAGTCTATGATTACTGAGTTTCAAAGACATCCCTTTCCATTCACAATATTTGGGATGCCCTATAATTTTTTTTAATTTTTTTTTGCCTAATGGCGAATATATAAATAAAATCCCAAAAATGGGTCCAAGGCTTACAAGATGTCCAAACCAAAATAGAAGTTGCATGACGCTACTAGCTATTAAAAAAGATAGAAAAGCTAAAATCTAATGAACTAACTATTACAACATGATAAGTTGAATGCTTCCTTCTCCTATTAGTGTATGTGAATCCAATTGTCATTGGCAAATACCAAGCAACACCTATCAAGCTCTCACCAGGCGCCAGGGTATATTGTCCATAGGCTAAAATGAATTCCAAACATCTCCACCGCAGAGTTGAAGTCCGCATCGTCCTCCAAGTGTCGCTACTATATGATCTCCATATGCAGTGGGCTGATTTTGTTCAAGCATTAATTTCTACAAGGGCTGATTTTGTTCAAGTATTAATTTCTACAATTGGATTATACATTAATTCCCTTGGGATGCCCTATAATTTACAACAGGAGGCCGAAATATTTCTACAAGGGAATCATCTTCAAAGTACAGGAGAGATTATCATCATGGAAGGGTAAGCTACTATCAATTGGTGGTAGGGCAGTCTTGATTGCACATGTTCTGGAGAGCATGCCAATTCATCTTTTGTCAGTTGTTAACCCACCAACATATGTGATCAATCAGTTACACAAGATGTATGCTAGGTTTTACTGGAGCAATTCAGGCAATGGAAAGGCTAGACATTGGGCTTCATGGGATAATTTATGTCTGCCTAAAAGTGAGGGAGGTCTTGGTTTTAGATCCCTACATGGTGTGGCTAAGGCATTGTTTGCCAAGTTTTGGTGGAACTATAGAACAAAAGATACATTATGGTCTATATTTATGAGAAACAAATACTACAAGAAGGTTAATGAGGTGCTAGTTCCTTGTAGAAATGGATCCCATGTGTGGAGGAAAATGCTACAAATGAGAGATGAGGTGGAACATCAATTGTGGTGGCAACTGAAGAATGGTAGCTCCTACTTCTGGTATGATAATTGGGCTGTACTTGGAGCTCTTTACCATGCTTCAGGTCCAGATCATTGGTGTGATGAATGTATAAAGCATGTGAAAGATGTGATGGAGAATGGGACATGGAATGAAGTGCTATTGAGGGAGCTACTACCTGAGGAGTTAGCTGACCATATCCTAGAGAAAATCACACCACCTTCAGATCACTCAATAAAGGATAAGCCTTAGTGAAAGTTAGAAACAAATGGCTAATTTACTGTGAAGTCTACTTGGAAATACATAAGGAAGAAAAGAGAGGAGAGCAAGCTATACAAGTTCTTTTGGGTAAAAGGACTACCTTTCAAGATCAGTTTCTTCATGTAGAGGTTGTGAAAAGTAAAGTTGCCTTTAGATGATTGGTTCTTAAGGCTGGGGTGCTGCAGAACTTTAAGATGTTGGTGTTGTAGGAATCCTAAAGAAGAAACGCTACCTCATGTCTTCTTGACATCTCCAGTTGCCAGGTATGTGTGGAATTACTTTGGTACACCTGCAGGGATTAAAACACAAGGGAAGTAGCTGGTAAAATTGATAAATAAATCGTGGATCAAATCGGGAAATACAAGTTTGAAGGTAGTATACCAAACATTGCCAAGCTTGATTGTCTGGCACTTGTGGAAGAAGAGGAATTCTGGAATGCATGGGAAATATGTATCTATTAATATGTTGATTTTCCAGACATCAACCTCCATCCAAATACTGCTGAAAGTGAGGAGACCAGGCATCAAGGGTGTCACACCAAACTGGCTAGACCTACATGAGAAGTTAGCACATCATGTTCCTAAATTGAGGTATACTAAGGTGTTGTGGCAATTACCTCTCGTGGGTTGGATAAAATGCAATACTGATGGGGCTTGTAAAGGAGAAAATGGAGGAGTTTCATATGATTTTGTATAAGGGATGGAATAAGAGACCTCATCTATGCCCAGGCAGATGCAGTAGAGGATGCAACAAACGACATAGTAGAGGAATAAACTATTCTGGAGGCCCTGAGGTATATTATTCCAATGCAATTTCCTCCATGCATAATTGAAACTGATTTTTTGCTTATGAAAAATGTGCTGGATGAAATTTGGGAATCACCTTGGAGCATAGCCAATCAGGTTGATGAAATTGAAATATTACTGTCTAGGGGTGTATTTCATTTAGTCTATGTACTAAGGGAAGGCAACAAGTTAGCTGATCATATAGCTAACTTGACCTCGGACCAACAACATATACAGCAGGTACATTCATTTTGGGAACTAGACATACAAGGGAGGAGAATTCTAAATAACGACAAACTTCAAATACCCTATTTGAGGGTAAGAGTTTCCAAGTCAAATACTAATTGATGAAGGTGCTAGTTGATATGGAGGGTGAGGAAGAGATCATACTAGTGAAGAGGAGGAGAAAGTATTATGGAGAAAGGAGGCAAGAAATAGGGGATGATGATCACATGACCCTTCCAACTCAAATCCTAAGGGAGGAGAGAAGGAAGGATTTTTTATCTAACATGTTTGTTAATTTTGCAGGTACTTTGGAGGGGGTGTGGCTCTATGTTTTGGCCAAACCTAGTAGGGTGGTATTAGTATCTTTGATACTCAATCCCTATAGGTGTAATCACTACATAGGTCAGCCCGATTTTTCTCTAAAGAATGCAAAGAGAAGGCTGCTCACAGACATATACTTCATGATCCACATCCATGTCCAGTATGGAGGAAACAGGAAACGTTACACTATGGAATGCAAATCCCTTTGCATCTACTACTTCTTGAGGATCACACAATGTAAAAATTACATAGTTCTTCAAGCTACAAAGGGCAGTTATACGCACATGAATACTATACTGCCCAGGTTAGGTATGGTTGCCCATGGGGTTTTACAGCTTTGGACGGGCTATTTCAGTAAGAATCGGAGGCGCTCCCATGCACATAGTTCATCTACTACACATAAGGTACCTATATATAACAGGTCTGTTACCAGATTGTGTAGGTATGATCATGTATTTAGGAGACAAAGTCGCAACAAAGTCTCTATTGCATTGAACTGGACAGGTATCCTAGAATGCTTTGCGTGCAAATTTGGTAAGAAGCAGGCATTGTCAAGCTTAAATACCAGTTATAGAAATCAAATGAAGTCTCCAGATGACCAAGACATCTAGTGCAATTGCCCAATTTCAAACGCAAAGGAAGCCGGCCTTTCTAAGAGGTGTTGCAAGTTGAAATAAATTGGATTGCTTCAATATTTATGGTTATTAGTGCCTTTTGTACTATCAAAGGATTGTTTTACACAAGACTTTGATAATAGGTTCCATGTACTCTCATTTATTACGCACTTACGTTTTGTGAGACCTCCCGACACATGTTGTTTTATTTTTGATTATCTTAATAAAAAATACCACTAGGCTACCATCCTAGTGGTATATTAGCAAAAACAAAAAAACCCAATAACAAAGTATATATACTTATCACCTTACATATACGTCGTCCCCACACATAATTCACATAGCAAAAAGATCAACAAGTCCTAATCCCTTAAGTCAAGGTTAACCACGATACTTACCTCACTCTGCAACTAAGTCAATCAACCAACCACGACCTTGACTTTAAAATTAGCCTCTAAACCAATAAAATCTAGCCAAATATAATTCAAATAATTCAAAATAGGCTTTAGAAACTACCCACGAGTGAAAAAGATTCAATATTTAATGAATTTAGAAAAAGTCAACCCCAGGCTCGCTTGGTCAAAGCCCGAGCTTTCATACCAAAACCCGATTATCCATTTACCCCTGAGCCCGGTTATGTGATTTGTTTTGAAATCTGACCTCAATTTGAGGTCTAAATCTCAATTTTACAAAATATCAAATTTCTACCAAAATCCGTAATTTCTACCATGAAAATCCTAGATTTGATATTGAAATCTCATGAAAAGTATTGGGTAATTAAAAGGAAATAGATTAAAATTGCTTACCAATCATTTTGGCAAGCAAAATCTCTTTAAAAAGCACCTCTAGAGTGTTTTAGGGTTGAAAAATGGTGTAAAAATGAGCCAAGTCCCAATTTTTCCCTCTTTTACCCAGCTGCAAATGTCGTAATTGCGAAATCTTATTTGCAATTGCGAGCATCGCAAATGCGGGAAATAGGTCGTAATTGCGAGCATCGCAAATGCGAGAAAGAGGTCGCAATTGCGAACAGCCCCCCCTCGCAAATGCGGACAATACTTCACAAATGCGAATCTCACCCCACAGAACTTTGCGACGCAAATACGACTCTGAGATCGTAAATGCGGTCTCATCTAGTTCGCAAATGCTAACAATTTCCTTGCAATTGCGAGATTAACCAGCCGAGGCCCCTGGTCGCACATGCGATGTCTTGATCGCAACTGCGAGATCTGCAGACCAGCACCAGAAACAACAGTGCACCAGGAGTCCTTACACTATCCAAACTCATCCGAAACACGTCTGAACTCACCTGAACCCCTAGAGCTCCAAACCAAACATGCAAACAAGTGTAATAATGTCATACGAACTTGCTCGCATGATCATAACACCAAAATAACACCTATAACTACAAATCAGATGTCAAAATGCATGAAATTTCAAAGAAAACTCAAAAACAACTAGAATCACAACTAAGCGTCAGAATCCCATCAAAACAACTCTGATTTGCACAAAAGTTTACAAAAAAATTTTAAATAGCAAAACGGACCTATTCCAAGTCTCAAAACAACAATCCAAACCCGTTAACTATAAAGTCAATCTACGGTCAAACCTAGAAAGTTTCCAAACTTTTTGTGATCACCCAGGCGATCGTCTTGTGTATTGTAACCCTGTTCCCCATATTTATTGCTCATTATATGTTCACTTGTGGTTGCGTGACTTACCGAGGATGTTGGTTTGGTTCCAGGGATGTTTCAGAGTGAATTAAGACACTTAGTCCCAAGGTTGGAAGCTTAAGTTGAAAGAGTTGACCAGATATTGAATTTTGTGTAAACAACTCCAGAATGGAGTTTTGATGGTTCTAATAGATTTGTATGGTGATTTTGGACTTAGTCGTATGTCCGAATTTGGATTTGGAGGTCCGCCGGTCGTTTTGGCTTGAATTGGCAAAAGTTGAAAAGTTGAAGGTTTGGAAGGTTGAGAAGCTTGATCGAGAGTTGACTTTGTTGATACCGGGCTCGGATTTTAGTTCCGGGAGATGGACTAGGTCCATGGTGTCATTTATGACTTGTGTGAAAAATGAGGTCAATCGAAGTTGGTTTGATAGGTTTCAACATTAGTTTTAGAAGTTGGAAATTCATTAGTTTCAATAGGCTTGAATTGGGGTGCGATTTATGATTTTGATGTTGTTTGATATCATTTGAGGCTTCGATTAAGTTTGTATCATAATTTAGGAGCCTCAGGTGGGTTTCAGATGGTTAACAGATCGATATTTAGACTTAGAGCATGGCCGAAGGGCTTTGGATTGCTGGTGTAATCGCACCTGTGGTGGGCTTGGCCGCAGGTGCGGCTGGAAGGGCACAGGAGTAGAATTTGGGTATGGTTAAAGAACTTTGTAGATGCGAGTAGTTTTCAGCAGAAGCGAAGGTGCTTATGTGAGGAGAGTTCCGCAGAAGCGGATTGTGTCCTGAGGAGCTAGGGATCGCAGATGCGGATGGTTCCCGCAGGTGCAGGCGCACAGAAGCATCGGGTAGACCGCAGAAGCGGGATTTTGGCCGGATAAGCTACAAGTCAGTGTTTAACTTTTCTTCGCAGAAGCGAGACCTTTTTCGCAAAAGCGAAACCGCAAGTGCGATAATTTAGCTCGTAGAAGAGAAATTGCTGGGCAGTGATTTACAATCGAGGGTTTGAGTCTTTCTTCCATTTTGGAAATTTTGGAGTGCGGACTAGGGCGATTTTTGGAGAGTTTTTCACCTGGATTGAAGAGGTAAGTGACTTTTAATCAGTTTTGTCCATAAATATTGAATACCCATTGATTATCTCACCTATTTCTCATGAAACTAAGTTAGAGTTTGGGGATTTTGGATTATGTTATTAGAGAGTGACATTTGAGGATTTGAGGGGCGATTTGTGGTTGGAATTGGATGATTTTGGTACGGTTGGACTCGTAATTGAACGGGTGTTCAGAATTTGTGAATTTTGTCGGGTTCCGAGGTGCGAGCCCAGTGTTGACATTTCTTGTTGACATTTTAATTTGAGTTAAAGACATTAGCTTTTTCTTTTGGAATCACTTCCTATGTCTTTTGATGACAGTATTACATTATTTTGGCTAGATTCAGACCTTCCAAAGGTTGACACGCGCGGGAATGGATTGTTAGCGGAGTGTTTTGGTTTGCTTGAGGTAAGTATCCTTTCAAAACTTGGTTGAGGCACCAGTTGCTTGAATTATTTGTGATAGCTACGTGCTATGGGTGCACACATGTGTGGGGTTTGAGCCCATGTGCTGACACCGGGGGGTATTTATCCATGTTCGGGTTGTGCTTAGGCCATGATAAGCCTAGAATTGATGGTTAAGATTTAAGCTATGATGCTTCGCATATTTGTATCATTCTTGTAAATTATTTGAGCCATGTTTGAGGTTACATAGAGGTTTAATCCCTCAATGAACTTGATAGATGCTATTCTGTGATGAAATTGCCGATTTGAGCTATGATAGCATACTTTGCATATGCCTACACTTTAGCATATCATTTATACCAGTCCGGGAGTATGAGATTGTAACGACCCGACCTGTCGTTTTGAGATTTAAGGTTCCGTTCAATAGTTTGAGGTCCTAAGTGGCTTCATATTGTGTATTATGACTTGCGTGCATGGTCAGATTTGATTTTGGATGATTCAGAATACATTTGGATGAGTGGTTCTCGCTTTAGAAGGTTAATTTGAAAATATTGACGGAGGTTTGACTTTTGTGGAAACGACACCGTAACGGTGTTTTAATGGCTCCGATAGGTTTGTATCGTGATTTTGGACTTGGACATATTCCTGAAATTGATTTCGGAGGTCCGTAGGTTGATATGTGTTGTTTTGCGAAATTTGGCAATTTAAAGGTTTCAAATTTTGATAAGTTTGACCGTAGTTTGACTTCATAGCTATCGTGTTTAGATTTCTATTTAGAGACTTGGAATAAGTCTATTTTGTCATTTGGAAGTTGTCAGCAAAGTTTGGCGTCATTCCGAGTTGATTTGACAGGAATCGGATGCGCAATTGTGTTTTTAGAAGATACTTGAGTTTCATGTTGAACTCATGTGTTTTGAGATCCGATACGTGATTTCAGATGTTATTTTGATGATTTGATCGTGCGAGCGAGTTTGTGTTATATTTTTATACTTGTATTGATATTTGGTTTGGAGCTCCGAGGGCTCGGGTGAGTTTCAGATGCATAGCGGAGTGTTGATAGAGTTTAAGTTTGTTGGTTGTTGAACATGTGCCTCAGGTCTCGCATTTGCGAGTTTTGGATGGCAATTGCGATGTTAGGCCAGGTCTGCTGGGTTCGCATTTACGATGGGTGCTTGGGGGAGATGGTTCGCATTTGCAATCTCCTTGGTATCATTTGCGAAGGTCCTATGTTCGCAACTGTGAATTATTCATCGCATTTGCGATGATAGTAGGAGGTCGCATTTGCGACACCTGCGACTGGACAAAAAGCTGAGGAACGTGACTTTTGGTCTCATTTTCATATTTTGGAATCCTAGACTTGGTAGGAGGTGATTTTGAAAGGGGATTTTCATCTACAAACATTGGGTAAGTGATTCTAATCTACTTCTAATCGTATTCCATCATTATATCTTAGATTTTAACTTCAAACTTTTGAGAATCAAATGGGAATTTTGAGAAACTTTGTTTGTGTTTTGAAAATTGAAAATTTGGGCTTTGAGAGTCTAATTGGACTCAGATTTTAAAAGAAAATACATATATAGACTCGTGGGGTTATGGGCAGTCGCAATCTACCCTTAGACCCGGGTTTTGACCGGGCGAGCCCGGGGTTGACTTTTGAGGATTTGTGCAAAAACCATAGCTTTATTTATTGGAATTGATTTCTCTTACATTATTTGATGTTATTAAGTCGATTTTGGTTAGATTTGTTCCAAGTGGAGGTGAATTGTAAAGGAAAAGATATTTTTGAGTAATGATTGAGGGCTTTTGAGGTAAGTATCTTGCCTAACGTTATATGGGAGAAACTACCCCGCAGGGATTGGTTTGTTTGCACTATTTCAACTACATGAAGGACATGTACACGAGGTGACGAGTGTGTACACGGTTTACATATGGATATTTGACTGGTTCAGACTCTTAGGTTCTTATGTACATTAAAATGAAGTTGTCATATCATGTCATATCCTCCATTGCTAAATATACTCTTAAATGCTTTAATTGAAGTCATGGCCTCTTTTATTGCCATGTTATCTCTTCTATTGTCAATTTATCCTTATTTAAAGTCATTGTTACATGTTATCTCTTCCATTATTGATTTATCCTTATTTGAACTTACATGCCTTATTTGAAGTTGATTGGTTCATGTTCTACCCTTTGTTGCCAGATATACTCTTAAATGCTTCAATTGAAGTTGTGGCCTCTTTTATTGCCATGTTATCTCTTCTATTGTGGATTTATCCTTATTTGAAGTCATTGTTACATGTTATCTCTTCCATTGTTGATTTATCCTTATTTGAAGTCATTATTACATGCTATCCCTTCCCTTGTGATTTATCCTTACTCGAAATCGTTGTTACATATTATCTCTCTTATTGTTGAGTTATTCTTATTTGAAATCGTTGTTACATGTTACCTCTCCTATTGTTGAGTTATTCTTATTTGATATCGTGGTTACACATTATCAATCTTATTGTTGAGTTATTCTTAGTTGAAATCATTGTTACATGTTACCTCTCCTATTGTTGAGTTATTCTTCTTTGATATCGTTGTTACATATTATCTCTCTCATTGTTGGGTTATCCTTATTTGAAGCCATTATTACTTGTTTTGTCTTTCATTGTGAACTCTTTCTTCCATTTCATTGTGTTATTGTAATTCTTGTGTTGATTTACTTGCCGTACTCTAGTGTTATTGTTGTTGTTATTGTGTTCAGTATTGTTGAGCCGTGGGCAATTCGTAGTTGTGGTATTGGTATTATTATTATTATTATTATTATTATTATTATTATTATTATTATTATTATTATTATTATTATTATTATTATTATTATTATTATTATTATTATTATTATTATTATTATTATTATTATTATTATTATTATTATTATTATTATTATTATTATTATTATTATTATTATTATTATTATTATTATTATTATTATTATTATTATTATTATTATTATTATTATTATTATTATTATTATTATTATTATTATTATTATTATTATTATTATTATTATTATTATTATTATTATTATTATTATTATTATTATTATTATTATTATTATTATTATTATTATTATTATTATTATTATTATTATTATTATTATTATTATTATTATTATTATTATTATTATTATTATTATTATTATTATTATTATTATTATTATTATTATTATTATTATTATTATTATTATTATTATTATTATTATTATTATTATTATTATTATTATTATTATTATTATTATTATTATTATTATTATTATTATTATTATTATTATTATTATTATTATTATTATATATATTATTATTATTATTATTATTATTATTATTATTATTATTATTATTATTATTATTATTATTATTATTATTATTATTATTATTATTATTATTATTATTATTATTATTATTATTATTATTATTATTATTATTATTATTATTATTATTATTATTATTATTATTATTATTATTATTATTATTATTATTATTATTATTATTATTATTGATATTTGCACATGCAGCGTGGCTATATATATGTGTGTGGGTTTGCGCATATGGTGAGCTAAGGTGAAAATATTATTATGCGCATGTGGCGAGACAAGGCGGGCATTTACTTTATTGTTGCGCACATGGCGAAACAAGGTGGGCTATGTCGGGGACTGATTTGTGATGACTTGTGATGGCGTGGGGGCATTGTTTATTGTTGTTATTTGTATAGTGGTGTGCGTACCTTGTGTGAGTCATGCATTTTACATTTTGTTGTGTTGCTTCCTATGTGCCATTCGTTATCTCTGATCTTACTTGTTAACTCGAGTCGTGATAGAACACATGCACAAGCATACACCATATCTAGCCACTTACATCAGTTTGAGAAGATGAACCCTTACGTTTATTGATCATTTATATGTATTCTTGTATACTTACCTTCTGTGCGTGAGTTGTACTATTGGCACGTGAGTTGTCCGTGTGGTTATGAGATATTGTTACTGCTAGCACGTGAGTTGTCCATGTAGATATGAGATATTGTCACCCTCTTAGCATGTGATTTGTCCGTGCAGATATGAGGTGTTAATGGTATTGGCACGTGAGTTGTCCGTGCAGCATGTGAGTTATCCGTGCGGTTGTGATTTGTAATGTTGACACCAGATGCCAAGTGATTTGGGTTCGTGTTTTGGAACCCATGATTTGTGATTATGGGTCGTTACCTGTTTTCCCTTACTTAGTTTCACCGGACTTTAACTTTATTCTGCTTACTTTACGCTGTTATTATCTATTTCTCCTTGTTGTTAATTGTTGTTCTAGTTCTTATTGCAAGTATTGTAGCATCATTCTTACCATGTTTAGATTTATATTGTTCCCTGTTAGTTTCAAATTCATATTTGTACAGGTTATTATGTCTAGTAGGTGTCTTGACCGTTCCTCGTCACTACTCCACCGAGGTAAGTCTTGATACTTACTGGGTACCGCTGTGGTGTACTCATGCTACACTTTCTACACATTTTTGTGCAGATCCAGGTAATTCAGAGTTTGTTGATCATTAGCTAGCTGATCCGGTATTGTTGTGGAGACTCAAGGTATACCTGTCATCACGTTTAGAAGCCTCAGAGTCACCTTCTGAAATTTACATGTACTGTTTATTTCTATTTCGGGCAGTTGTACTTAGTGATTTTCTAACAAATTCAGTAGAGCTTATGATTTGTACTACCGATTTCGGGGTGTTGTATATCTGCTTGAGATTTTTGACTTTATATAGAAATTTCTAGTTCATGTTTAATAATTGTATGGTTAAAATCTATTATAAATTCAGTAAGTGTTAGGCTTACCCAGTCATAGAGACTAGTTGCCATAACGACTCCAAAGGAGGGATTTTGGGTCATGATAAGTTGGTATCAGAGCTCTAGGTTCATAGGTGCTACGAGTCATAAGCGAGTTTAGTAGAATCTTGCGGATCGGTACTGAGATGTCTGTACTTATCTTTGAGAGGATACAGAACTATTTGGAAACTTCACTTTTTTCATTCCAATCGTGCGAGTTTATTGATTTCGGAGTTTGACCCTTTGTCATTCTATTCTCTCACATATGGTGAGAACACGAACCGCAGTTACTAGCGACGCTGCCTCCACAGCTGGTGTTGCTAGGGGTCGGGGCAGAGGCAAAGGAAGAGGCCAAGGAGGAGCACGTGTTACAGTTAGAGCACCTGCCAGAGCATCAGCTGAGGAGCCACCAATAGTTCCACTTGGCGGACTGGCACCGGAGGCGCCTGCTTCTACCCTGGTACTTTAGGAGACTTTAGCGCAGTTTCGGAGCATGTTTGGTACATTGGCTCAGGTGGGATTGATTTCGGTTGCACCAGCTACTTCACAGACCATGGGAGGAGCTCAAACTCCCGCCGCTTGTACTCTAGAGCAACAAGTCCACATTAGTCAGGTTCCAGGTGTCATGCCATCATATCCAATTATTCCGGTTCAGCTAGAGGTCAGTCCAAGGGCATCTGAGGAAGAGCAGCTTAGACTTGAGAGGTTCAAGAAGTATCACCCCTCTACATTCAGTGATTTGGCTTCAGAGGATGCACATGGTTTTCTAGAGGAGTATCATTGTATAATTCACACCATGGGTATTCTAGAGACTAGCGGGATGCTTTAACTACATTCCAGCTATCAGAAGCAACGCATCAGTGGTGGCGGGTTTACGAGGAGGGTAGCCCAGCCGATGCAGCTTCACTTTCATGGACTCAGTTTTCACAGATGTTCTTGAGAGAGTTTGTACCTCAGACCCTTCGGAATGCATGGCATGTGGAGTTCGAGCAGATGCACCAGGGTACTATGTCAGTGTCAGAGTATGCTGTAAGATTCAGTGATTTATCCAGGAATGCACCAACTTTGGTTTCTACCGTTAGAGAGGGAGTCCGTAGTTTCGTTGAGGGGCTCAGTTATGGTATCCGATTAAGCATGGCTCGGGAGTTGGAGATGGATGTTCTGTTTCAGCATGTGGTAGAGAGCACTCTCAGATTAGAGGGTATGCAAGGTCATGAGAGATATGACAGGGAGGCTAAGCGGCCTCTTAGATCGGGAGGATCTACTGGTCCCTAATTTGGAGGCAGGGTACGTCATGGTAGAGATTTTGTGGGTCAGCCAGTTCAGTTTGCACTTCAGGGTTCACACGGTGTTTCAAATATCTATAGGTCTTAGGGTACCCGTACCGAACAACTTCCACAACCACGTTAGCAAAGAGGTTGCTTTGACTGTGGAGATACCGGCCAGATGGTGAGTGATTGTCCCAGACTCCATACAGATGTGTCACAACAGGGTATTCAGGCTATGCGTTATGCTCCAGTTGCTACTATACCTACACTACCAGTTAGGGGTGGAGGTCTGGCGGGTAGAGGGGGAGGCCAGGCCCATTGTTACGCTCTTTTTGGTTGGGTAGAGGTTGATGCACCAGATGATATCCTTAGAGGCATAGTTTCAGTTGAGTATAGAGATGTATTTGTGTTACTTCGATCCGGTCCTATTTATTGGTAAGATTCATCCTACCTTGCTCCAGATATGGCTATGTTTTTGTGATTCTTGCACCCTGTTCGTGTGTTTACGCCAATTGAGAATTTTATAGTGATAGCCCATGCCGATCGTTCTGGTTTTATTACTATTATAGGTCATGAGACTTGGGTGGATTTTCTATTAGTTAAATATAGTAGGTTTTGACGTGATTTCTGGGTGGTGTGTCCACGATTTATGATCTAGGTGTTCTACAAGTATGAGAAGTTTGTTTCGTGCTGTGGTCTTGGTTCTACGGGGTTAGTTGGTAGAGTGTCTTAGTTGATGAGATATTTATTTTACTTGTGATTTCGAGTTAAGGATAGTGACATAGTGTTCCTTGTGAATAAGTGTGTTGGTGTCGGGCTATGCGACACGATGATATTTGTTGTGGTTGTTGCGTATGTCTTGCTTCATCCTTGTGGATTGTATCCGCAGTATGGTATCAGTGGGGAGTTGTACCAGTTTGGCTTGTTTGACGGTCCTCTAATGTGTTCCTCTTTTCATATTTAGTCATATTCGAGTTGTGCTTGTTGGGATTGGATTGCGATGTATGTGCCTAGGTGGAGTTTGAGGTGGCTTGTTGCTCGGATGAGTAGTTATGAGTTTCGCATGTTTCTTGCATTATTTTCAGCATTGTGAAGGTTTGGAACAAGGCTATAGTCTATATGAGACTGTTTGCGGTACCGGGGCTGGTGATGGGCAGCTATTGTGGGCAGAGTTGTTGCTTGGGCATATGGATGATGCATTATGTCGTGTGGTTATACCTTGTGGGTGTTGTTGCACCATAGTTTGCACTAGTCAAAACAAGATTCAACTTTTGGTTTCTCTATTGTTGATAAAAGAGAGTCATCACCTAATATTTAAAGGTATACAAAAGTACCTATTTAATTACTAAGTCATATTCTTTATTAGTTTGCTAACCGGTGAGATTATGGGTAAGAATTCTTGTTCTTCGAAAGAGAAGGTGTTAGACACCCCTTAAAATCTACCTGAGGTAGCTCCACAAGACTTAGACTAATTTTAAAGGATTACTTATTTGCACTATGCTTAATTAGTATTAAAGAGTATGACTTACTGTATATCTAAGGGAGAGTATAATATTAATAATAGGAACGTGAGACTTTAAAAGGGTGTGAGTTTATAAAGGAGTCTAAAAATAACGTTGGTGGATATAGTTGAAAGAGTTTTTGAAATATGTATATGAGTGGTTTATATTTATGAAGCATGTGAAAAGGGGTTAAGTTATAAAATACTTGGTTTTAGAGAATGGATGTCCATGTAACTCTAAGAGATGTTTGTAATAAAGTGAGCCTAAGATATACCTTGGTTTCTGAAATCTTAAATATTAGATTTGAGGAATCGTTTTGAAATCTTCGCTGGGCAGTAGCACTTTGGTGTTGGAAGAGTCCATTTTCTTTTAGAAGGCTAGTCTTGTGATTTGTTTTGGTTTTGAAAAAAGAGGGCTGCCGTCTTTGCTTCGTTATTTCAGCTTTGAGAAATCTTCATGAAAGGGTTAGTAAAACATAACAGATTAATGAGCAGTACATGATTAGCGAAATGAAAAATTGGTTACTATCTAATATTCCTTTTAACCCTATGTCTTTTAAGGCTTGCCTAAGTTGTCTATGTAATTCAAAAGATAAAAGTAAAATATTAAATTAAATATGATGAGAGCAACGTCATATACATGTAAAAGAATGTAAACACGAAATATAATGAAGCAGTAAAGAGGTGAGGAGTGACTCTGGTTTGGGCCTAAAAGAGGTAGGCCCAGTAGTAAAGGGCAATGCTTGTGCCGGGGAGAGCAGCCCAACCTAAAGTTAAACTCTACTCCCAAATACCCCTAACCACGAACGACTTATTTTCCTTATGAGTTTAAGTGAATATGAGGCCCTTTCAATGTAAACTAACTACCATAATATCCCCTACCACAGAAATATACTTCTCCCTTGACAGAATAACATAAGGACATAAGAACAATTGCACTTTATAACTACATTTCTAATATCACATGAATAATACACATATTATGCAAGTCTAAAAGTCAAATTTCAAACACATATGGGAAGGGGAACATAACACTAAGCTTTACTGCCAAGGACCTGAACACTTGGGATCACATTCAAAGGAATAGGTAAAGAACACACAACTCAGATATGCAACAACCTAGAAATAGATACTTCTGCCTTGGCGGACTAGCTATGGGTTTATTTGCTTAGGTCTTATCATCAACACATGTATAGATTAACAATGCTACTTGGAACCTTTTAAAAGCATTAGTAAAGGTTCAGACAAACGGTTACAACTAGCAACTTTTACAGAGGTTAATAGAGATGTCAGAAACATGATCAAAACTCTTAATATGACTACAGATTCACAGATTTGAACATGGAATTTCTAAGGTGCTCAACAGGATCACATTCATAACAGTATTAAACTTAAACAAACTATTATGTTCATGTGGTATCAATAAAGAACTTCTCATAAGATTTAAAGATCAAATTCAGTTCAGATTGGGATAAGACTGAGTATAGTTTTAAACAAAAGCATGGGATCATGAAGCCAAAAAAGGGAACATACAACATTTAAAACCAACTATGCACAGATACTTCAATGATCTTACAAAGGCAGAGTAATTTTTACAAAGTCAGCAATGTCATAAGGAGGTTAAAGACAAAGAAAGTGTTATGCTAAAACAAGTTCAACTCAGATATACAGACTGAGATTTTACATCTAAACATGAGGCAGATACTCAAGGTTGAAAATAGTCGTAGAAATGTTTGTTTTATGAAAGACAATTTGAAAATAACATAATGTAGATAAAAGGTCACTGAAGTTCATAAGAGTTCACCCCAATAACCTTGTTTCATATAGGTACAACCAAAAGTTGGATATGAATACAAGATTGTCACAATGATAAGTCAAAAGCTATTCTCAGAGTTAACAAACATCGATATAGAGAAGGAGAGCACTTAAACCCTTAGACTTTCATGCGTCAGTTAAATAGTGAAGGATTTCAACTATGAACTCTCAGGTTTTGTACTAATTAGGATTATCAGACAATGATCTCGACCATAAGACAACATGATGCAAGACAAATAGTGTATAGAGACAAAGATCACAATAAACATCACAATAGAACTATTGACAGAAAATCTGAAGTTTAGACAAGCATGAAAGTTGTTAAGGAACATTAAGGAAATTTAATCATGTTGACTATCTGAAGGTCATTAGGGTCACATAAAGGAAACTTAATCATGTAGGTTGTTTAGGCTCAGAGATGCAAGTCATTATGGTCATATAACAGTTTAGTCAATACCAATTAAAGAGATTCAGAAAACATGATGAATGACCACAGATCAACAATACTTTAACATGAACTGGGGGTAACACCCTTATACTAATGACAAATGCCATAAATGACTATAGTTAACAGAAGACAACAAATACATTCATAACGTTCAAATAAGATGATCAAAAGAGAAGAGTTGGTGGAGTACTGACCTTCTCTATGGCAGCAGACCAAATGGGACTCGTTTAGCCGTTAAGACCCAAGAACTCAAAGACTTCAACCAAATGAGTACCTAGAGCAAAATATGAATTCGAGTGAGAACTTAGCTTTAGTCAGAGAAATTTTAAAATTACTATATATTGATTTTCTGCCTTTTTCAGGTATTCTTCGTGTGTTTTTCTTCAGTGGTTGGTGATTCGTGTGGGTGATGTTATGTGAGAACATTATAGGTCTTATTTATAGTGCCATATAAGGCTCTAGGGTTTCAACAGATTCAAGTCGTGATAGTGGAGAGTGACGAAAGATTGATGATTATGGCAAAATTGGGGGAAAATCTAAGGAGATAGAGAGAAAAATGATGAACAAGTTTACCTGAGTGAAGAATGGTCATTGAGGGAAAAGATCCATCGGATAAGAGCTCAATGTCCAGAGGTCACTACGTTTGACCTCTGGACAAAGAATAACAGTGGCGATGATGATGAAATGCCACGCATGCCATGGATTTAACAGCACACGAGAGAAATCCGAGATTTGATATTACATCATTGAGTCTGGGGTTCAAATTTAGGTATTTGAATTTTGAGTGATGAGATAGGAAATAGCAAGCAGGATTCGCGGATTTCAGAAGGCAAAAGGATGGTTTCAGGCTCGATTTGTGACCTTGCACCGATGTGTCTAAGGTCTGTGACTGATTTCGATCTTGTGAGTTGAGAGAATAGAGAGAGGAAAGAGAAATGAGGGCGGAGGTCAAAGGTGGAAATGATATAGGGTTCAGGGTAATGGGAATGTCGTCTCTAGGGTCAAAGATGGGATATGGAATCTGGGCCGTTGGATTTGATGATCAACGGCCTTGATAATTTGGTCATTTAGGATTTTAGAAATGATTTAATAGGAAAAATCAACGGCCGTTGGATCTCTTTGATCGGACGGTTGCAATTAAATCCATGGATGCTTAAAATTTAAAGAGGTAACAGGATGAAAATGTGGGCTGTTGATTTAAGAAATGGACGGCCCATATGATTTCTATTTGTTTTGTGTGTGCTGGAGACTAACGACGTGGTGTAATCTCATTGGCTCAATGAAGGTGGCATGGATTGCCATGTTGGAATGGAGATGGGGTATTTGGACTGGGTCAGATCCGTTTTGGCTTGGCATTTGGGATGAAAATAATGTAAAGAATAGCCACTTTGTATTTAGTTGAAAATTTCAATTGTAGCCTTTTATCTTTTAATCCATTTTAAAATTAATTTAAATAAACTTAATAATTTTTAATAAAATATGGTAAAATTAATATATATATATATATATATATATATATATATAATTATTTGTATATTTTTATTTTATAAATTGTAACACTAATTAAAAAAATATTAACATAGTAACCTAATTTACTAGACATTAAGGTGTAATTTTTTCAAATTAATTATAAGACCTATGTAATGTATATATAAAAGTTATTTTATTATACTTAAAATAGTAAATATATTTGTAATTACATAATATTAATACTGCATGATTAAGTTTAAAACTAATACTTAATTAATTTGTTGAAATAGGTATTTATTACTAGAAAATACTTTTAAATTATTTATTGTAAATTATTAAGTGTAAATAAATTAATTTAAAAAGGGAGGGTCAAAATTGGCCACCAACAACTGCCCCTCTTTGACCGGAGACGATGGAAGAGTTTTCGAGCAAAGAAATTGAACCAAAGCCAATTTTGTCCCGACTTTAGGCATGCATTGCACGAGTGGCATGAAGATTATGAGTTGCAAGATTGAGTTAATGAAGATTCTGGGAAGATATTTGGGAAGCATTTTGGAGAGATTGGGGCCGAATTCTGGTTTCAAATTTCTTACATACCTCAGTCTTAACGAGGATCAGGCCTCATGTAGTTTTGGAGTGAAGTTTTAAGGAAGCGATACTCGCAGGCATTTCCACATTATCGTATTATGATGATACGGCGAGACGGAGGATTGGGCACTCATGATAGCTTGAATTTTGCAGCTTGATTTGAAGGATTGGAAAATTTTGAGCTTCACTGGTCGTCTTGAACTTGGACCCTTGCCCCGCTAATGGGTTTGATGTACCTCATGGCATTGTAGTTTGGTCTCCTACTTAGAAAAGTTCCACGTTGTGGTGATTGTTCCAGCAAAAACAAATGAAATACATGCATATCAATATATTACAATGCAGAATATACTAAGATGCGATGTAAATGAGGCAGGAATGATAATGACTGGCTGCCGGCGAGCCGTTATTTGGGAACGGGATGATGGGATACTTGATCTTGACTCGATTTGTTAGCTGGGTTGTGTACCGTTCCGTAGCTATCGGAGCATTTGAAAATTGTATCCGCTTGTTGGGAGAGCTTGATTTGTAGAGTGTGTCTCCGCTTGTTGGGAGAGCTTTGTACTGAGAAATTTCTCCGCTTGTTGGGAGAGCTTGATTTGTAGAGTGCGTCTCCACTTGTTGGGAGCGCTTTGCACTGAAAAATGTAAAGTAACCTCCGCTTGGGAATGATTGATTATGACCGTAATCATGCCTGAAGCTGCATGAGCAAACGTTAAAACATTCAAAGTAATAGTAAATGAAATAAAAAGCATGCCCAAGAGATACTCTTGACTGTGAAGCTAAGTTGCGGCCATCATTTAGCAGAACGTCGGTGACGAGGTTTTACGACTGTCTATTCTGGCATCCGTTGTGTTGGAGAGGTGATGCGAATTGCTTTGTTGGCGAAGTTTGCAGTTTGCTATATACAAGGCTTCGGTTAGCGCAGCCGACGTTCAATTTGTACAGGGCGCTGCAATTGATTGAGCTGACGGTTTGCTATATACAGGACTTCAATTGGCGTAGCTGACGGCTCGTTTGTACAGGGTGCTCCAATTAGTTAAGAAGGCGGTTTGCTATATACAAGACCTCAATTGGTGAAGCCAATGATCCATTTTGTACAGGGTGCTCCGATTGTTTGAGCAGGCAATTTCCTATGTACAGGTTTTTCCGTATCAGCTGTTTGATTCCGAGGTACTCCTTGTTGACCCTAAACTCAAAGAAAAATTCTTATTAGGGGCGGCGAAATTGGTTTGTGTTGACCACAGTGTTGGTTTACCCCGGCCTTTGACATGATTGCGCCGTGAAGTTCGGTAGGTGGAACAAATTACTGTACTTTAGAAAACATTTTGAAAATACTTTGTTTTTTAAGGCAAATGCTGTCGTTAAGGATTATGAGATGTTATGAAAGGTTCTCCACACGTGAGCGTATCCTCATGAAAACTTTGTCTTGTTGATATCAACCTTCCGTGATGCTTCTTGACAACGCGGCTGCTTGCTGTCCCGACTGCGTCCTAATTCAAACTAATGCATTACAAGGCTTTCCTAAGGTTATGACTAAACCATTTCAGGTTGCCTATGTATCCAAAATGGAATCAGGTCTGAACGTAGTTCGTGGATTATGATAAAATATGATGAAGATGACCGAGCCTGACTCGGCATCCTACATATCCAAATAGAAATAGGTCAAAGCGTAGTTCGATTACAACAGATGCAAAATGATGAGACTAAGAATGAAAATGGTCGAGTATGACGCAGACTACCTACGTATCCAAATGGAATCAGGCCAGAATGTAGTTCAATTGCAAAAAGCGACTGAATCCACTGAGGATTGCCTACGTATTCCTTTATGTGGAAATCAAGTCGGAGTAGTTCCTGAGCAACATACAAAAGTGATATTTGGTTTTTCTATTATAAGAAAAAAGGGGGAGAGAAACAGAACCCTATGTGGGTTGCGTACGTATCCCTCCGTTGAAAGTCAAGTTGAACGTAGTTCTGTTACATCAAAACCTAACTCTATCTGTCTTCACACATAGTATCTTTTGATTGCATCTGAGTTGATGGGCTTCGTGATGATTCTTCCATCTATTTCTACCAAGATTAAAGCTCCAGCTGATAGTGCTCGGTGAACCACGTAAGGACCTTACTAGTTTGGTGCGAACTTTCCTTTGGCTTCTTCTTGGTGGGGAAATATTTTCTTTAAGACCAACTGCCCGGTGCGAACTGATGAGGCTTTACCCTCTTGTTAAATGCACTGGCCATCCTATTCTGGTATAGCTGATCGTCGCATACTGCATCCATTCTTTTCTCGTCGGGTATCACAGTGTCAGTGTCGTTTACCAACATGTACGACATTGCCCCAGTAGATGTTCTCACGGTGGTCCGGTAACCCAGTAAGGCAAAAGATAGTTTCTCGTGCCAATGTCTGTGATTGTCCAATATCTTTCATAGAATTCTCTTGATATTCTTGTTGGCTGCTTTGACTGCCCCATTCATTTGTGTACTGTAGGCCATGGAATTGCGATGGATGATTCTAAACTTCTCGCAGATTTCTCTTAAGAGGTCCTTGTTGAGGTTAGCGACATTGTTAGTAATGATAGACTCTGGTATTCCAAGTCTGCAGACGATGTTCTTTCTAACTAAATCTACCACTAGCTTTTTTGTGACTGCCTTGTAGGTGGATGCTTCGACCCATTTAGTGAAATAGTCAATAGCTACCAAGATGAAATGATGCCCGTTTGATGCGGCAAGCTGTCACTTTCCATAGTCATCCAAAACTATCCAGCTCTCAAGATCTTCTTGGCTAATGTGAACTCGTTCATATGGGGTCCGCACGTTCCTACATGTATCTCCTCCAATAGTTTGGTTGCCTCGGCAATGTCTACACATCTCAACAAACCTAAGTTTGAGGTCCTCCTGTACAGGATTTCCCCGTTGAGGAAAACATGGTTTGCCAGCCTCCTGAGGGCTCGCTTTTGACCATTAGTGGCATTCTCTAGGTATTCTTTGGTTGCAATGAATTTCCTGATGTCATGATACCATGGTTTACCATTTGGTTTTTCATCTACATGGAAGCAATAGGCATGCTGATCCCTAATCTCCACCTCGATAGGGTCAATATAGTTCTTGTCTGGAGGCTGAATCATAGATGATAGGGTTGCAGGGGCGATAACGAACTCGTTCTGAATCTTGGGGACGTTCTTGAACTCAATCTTTGTGAACTTCTTGCATATCTCTTTCATGCAGTGCAGGTATAGAAGTATCTTGACATTCTTGGTAGACCATTCCCCTTGGACTTGGTGCATTAATAGGTCAGAATCCCCTATGACCAAAAGTTCTTTGACGTTCATGTCAACTGCCATTCTGATCCCAAGGATGCATGTTTCGTATTCAACCATATTATTGGTACAAGGGAATCTTATCTTTGCCGATATTAGATAGTGCTATCCAGATTCTGAAATCAGGACTGCCCCAATTCCGACTCCTTTGAAGTTTGCTGCTCCATCGAAAAACATTCTCCATCCACGATATGATTCTGCAATATCTTCTACATCAAATAACACTTCTTCATAGGGAAAATACGTGGTAAGCATCTCGTAATCCCCATCCAACGGATTCTATGTGAGGTGGTCGGCTAAAGCTTGCCCTTTGATAACCTTTTGAGTTATGTACACAATGTCAAATTCGCCGAGGAGAATTTGCCATTTAGACAGCTTTCTGGTAGACATCGGCTTATGGAAGATGTACCGGAGAGGGTCGAGCCGCGATATCAGATGTGTAGTGTATGCTGACATGTAATGCCTTAGTTTTTTGTCAATCCAAGTTAGAGCACAACAAATGCGTTCTATCAGAGTATACTTGGCCTCGCATGGCATGAACTTATTACTTAAGTAGTAGATGGCCTTCCTTTTTCTCCTAGTTTCATCATGTTGTCCCAACACACAGCCGAAGGCGTTATCCAAGACTAACAAATATAGTAGCAATGGCTTCCCGGGTTCAGGAGGAACCAGCACCGATAGATTTGGCAGATACTCCTTGATTCTGTCAAAGGCTTTCTGGCACTCTTCTATCCATTTTGTGGCAGCATGCCTTTTTAGCAACTTGAAAATGGGTTCACAGATTACTGTGGACTGGTCTATGAAGTGACTGATGTAATTCAATCTACCCAGGAAACTCATCATATCTTTCTAGGTCTTTGGTGGTGGCAATTCCTGAATGGCCTTGATTTTTGATGGATCCAACTCTATCCCCTTCCTGCTCACAATAAAGTCCAATAACTTTCCAGCGGGGGACCCCGTACGCGTACTTTGCTAGGTTCAGCTTCAAACTGTACCTTCGTAGGCGTTCGAAAAGTTTCATCAAATCGTCCAAGTGCTCTAAACTATTCCGAGACTTTATGATGACGTCATCCACATTCACTTCAATCTCCTTATGAATCATGTCATGAAAAAGGGTTGTCATGGCCCTCATGTAGGTGGCACCGGCGTTCTTGAGACCAAACAGCATGACTCTATAACACTAAACTCCCCAAGGTGTAGTGAAGGTCGTCTTCTTTGCATCTTCCTCATGCATCAAGATTTGGTGGTACCCAGCGAAACAATCCACAAACGACTGAAAATCATGCTTCGTGCAGTTGTCGATGAGGAGGTGGATATTTGGCAGAGGAAAACTATCTTTTGGACTAGATTTGTTGAGATCTCAGTAATCCACACATATTCTGATCTTTCCATCTTTCTTGGGTACTGGGACGATATTTGCCAACCAACTAGGATGATTGGTGACCCTTACCACATTCGCCTCTATTTGCTTGGTCACTTCTTCCTTTATCCTCAAACATAAATCAGGTTTGAATTTCTTGGGTTTCTTCTTGACCGGTGGTCTGGTAGGATCGGTGGGAAGTCGATGCGAGACAATGTCAGTGTTTAATCCCGGCATGTCATCATATGACCATGCAAACACATCGATGTACCATCGGAAGAGCTCAATCAATTTTTCCTTGTGCTCGCCTTCTAGATCGATGTTGATCCTGGTTTCCTTCATGTCTTCTTCATTTCCAAGATTGACCACTTTTGTTTCTTCGAGGATGGGCTTTGTCTGACTCTCCAACTGCTCGATTTCTTGCGGGAGATAGTCTGGCATCATACTCTTGTCATAGTCCTCAGAATCTGGATCATTACGCTCGATGATTTGATGGCTTGGGAAAGACTCTTGGCACGTTCGAGGACGAAAGTTTGTTTAAGAGGGGAGAATGTAACGACCCGACCAGTCGTTTTGAGCTTTAAGGTTTCGTTCAGTGGTTTGAGGTCCTAAGTGGATTCATATTGTGTATTATGACTCTCGTGCATGCTCGAATTTGATTTTCGAATGAATTTGGATGAGTGGTTCTCACTTTAGAAGCTTAATTTGAAAATGTTTACCGAGGTTTGACTTTTGCAAAAACGCCCACGTAGCGGTGTTTTGATGGCTCTGATAGGTTCATATTTGTGATTTTGGACTTGGGCGTATGCATGGAATCGATTTTAGAGGTTCTGGGTTGCTTTGCAAAAAGTTAGTAGTTTAAAGGTTTAAAATTTTGATAAGCTTGACCATAGTTTGACTTTATAGCTATTGTGTTTAGATTTCTATTTCAGGACTTGGAATGAGTCTGGTTTTTCATTTGGAACTTGTCTGCAAAGTTTGGCGGCATTCCGAGTTAATCTGATAAGAATCTAACGTGCGGTTGCAATTTTAGAAGATCTTGAGTTTCATGTTGAATTCATGTATTTTGAGGTCCGATTCGTGATTTCGGATGTTATTTTGATGATTTTATCATGCGAGCGAGTTCGTGTTATGTTTTTAGACTTGTATTGATGTTTGGTTTGGAGCCCCGAGGGCTCGGGTGAGTTTCAGACACATAGCGGAGTGTTGATATAGTTTAAGTTACTTGGTTTTTGCACATGTGCCTCAAGTCTCGCATTTGCTAGTTTTGGATCGCAATTGCCATGTTAGGCCAAGTCTGCTGCGAACCCAGTGTTTGCATTTGCGATGGGTGCCTGGGGGTAGTTAGTTCGCATTTGCAATCTTTTTGGTCGCATTTGCGAGGGCCCTATGTTCGCAATTGCGAACTATTTATCGCATTTGCGATGACAGCCGGAATGGGAGGGCCTCGGTTTTGTGATGGTTTCTTCGCATTTGTAGGGTTCACATTTGCAACACCTATGATTTGACAAAAAGGTGAGGGATGGGATTTGTTGTCTCATTTTCATATTTTGGAACCCTAGACTCGGTAGGAGGTGATTTTGAAGAGGGGTTTTCATCTATAAACTTTGGGTAAGTGATTCTAACTATTTCTAATCGTATTCCATCATTATATCTTAGATTGTAACTTTAAAATTTTGAGAATCAAATGGGAATTTTGGGAAACTTTGTTTGTGATTTGATAAATGAAAATTTGGGATTTGAGAGCCGAGTTGGACTCGGATTTTGAAACAAACTACATATATAGGCTCATGGGATTATGGCCAGTCAGAATCTACCTATGGATGTGGGTTTTGACCGGGCGAGCCCGGGGTTGACTTTTGTTGACTTTTAAGGAATTGTGCAAAGATCATAACTTTATTTATTGAAATTGATTTCTCTTGCATTATTTGATGTTATTAAGTCGATTTTGGTTAGATTTGTGCCGAGCGGAGGTAAATTGTAAAGGAAAACTATTTTCGAGTATTGATTGAGGGCTTTTGAGGTAAGTATCTTGCCTAACGTTGTGTGGGGGAAACTACCCCATAGGGTTTGGTTTGTTTGCACTATTTCAACTACGTGAAGGACATGTACACGAGGTGACGAGTGTGTACACGGCATATATGTGGAAATCTGACCGGTTTAGACTCTTAGGTTCTTATGTACATTAAAATAAAGTTTTCATATCCTGTCATATCCTCCATTTCTAAATTTACCGTTACATGCCTTATTTAAAGTTGATTGGTTAATGTTCTACCCTTTGTTTCCAAACATACTCTTAAATGCTTTAATTGAAGTTGTGACCTCTTTTATTGCCATGTTATCTCTTCCATTGTCGATTAATCCTTATTTGAAGTCATTGTTACATGTTATTTCTTCCATTGTTGATTTATCCTTATTTGAAGTCATTATTACATGTAATCCCTTCCCTTGTGATTTATCCTTACTTGAAATCATTGTTACTTGTTATCTCTCTTATTCTTGAGTTATTGTTATTTGAAATCGTTGTTACATGTTACCTATCCTATTGTTGAGTTCTTGTTATTTGATATCGTGGTTATGAATTATCTATCTTATTGTTGAGTTATTCTTAGCTAAAATCATTGTTACATGTTACCTCTCCTATTGTAGAGTTATTCTTACACGTTATCTCTCCCATTGTTGGATTATCCTTATTTGAAGCCGTTATTACTTGTTATGTATTTCATTGTGAACTCACTTTTCAATTTCATTATGTTATTGTAATTCTTGAGTTGATTTACTTGTCATACTCTAGTGTTATTATTGTGCTCGGTGTTGTTGAGCCGTGGGCCATTCGTGGTTGTGGTATTGGATTTTTTTAAGGAAATATTGTGGTATATGGGCACATGTGGTGCGAGTTGTTATATTGTGTAATGTTTTGGTACACGTGGTATTGTTGAGAGGAATGTCCAAGATGTTTGCACGTGAGTTATCCGTGCTATTGTTATTATTGATAATTACACATACGGCATGGCAAGGTGGGCTATATATATGGGTTTGCACATGTGGAGAGACAGGGCAGGAATATTATTATGTGCGTGTGGCGAGACAAGGTGGGCATTTACTTTATTATTGCGCGCGCATCAAGACAAGGGGGCTATGTTGGGGATGATTTGTGATGACTTGTGATGGCCTGGGGGCATTGTTATTGATAATATTTGTGCAGTGATGTGCCTACCTTGTGTGAGTCATGAATTGTACGTTTTGTTGTGTTGCTTCCTATGTGCCATTCGTTGTCTCTGATCTTACTTGTTGACTCGAGCCGTGATAGAACACTTGCACAAACATACACCGTAATGAGCCACTTACATCAGTCCGAGAAGATTAGCCCTGCCGTTTATTGATTATTTACATGTATTCTTGTTTACTTTCCTTCTGTGCGTGAGTTGTACTATTAGCACATGAGTTGTTCGTGCAGTTATGAAATATTTTTACTACTAGCACGTGAGTTGTCCATGCGTATATGAGATATTGTCACCCTCTTAGCACGTGAGTTATCCGTGTAGATATAAGGTGTTAATGGTATTGTCACATGAGTTGTCCGTGCAACACATGAGTTGTCTGTGCGGTTGTGATTCGTAATGTGGACACCATATGCCAAGTGATTAGGGTTTGTGTTTTGGGACACATGATTTGTGATTATGAGATTTGGTACCTCAGGATGTAACGACCCAGCCGGTCGTTTAGAGAATTTAAGTCCCGTTCGACGGCATAAGACCCTTGCAGCTTCGTATTATGTGTATTGACTTAGGTGCGTGGTTGAATTTAGTTACCGAATTTAGTCCAGCTTATTTGCAGGTATGGACTATGTTAGGACACTTGCACAAGCATACGCGTAGTTAAGCACTCTTATCAGATAAGAGGTTTCCTTGATATTGTTGAGCATGGATGCTCGCCCTTGTTTACTTGCCTTCTATGTGAGAATGGCTCTATTGGTACGCGAGTCGTCAGTGCGGTTATGAGGTGTTATGAGGGCACAGGATGCCAAGTGTTAGGGTTCTGGTATTGAAACCCGTGAGTTGTGATTTGTCCGAGGTTCGATACCTCATGGAGTTTGTTGACTAAAACCTGATATAAAAGCGGTTGTAGTTGATGAGTTCTTACTTGTCCCTGCTGTATTTGTGATTCCGGAATTAGGTTGTGTTCCATTCACTTTTCTGTGTCATTTTTTATGGTATTCCACTGATACTTGTTGTTTCCTTTCTTGTTGCAATTACTGCATTGTGAGCCATATTGCATAGTCTTTATGTAGATATCATATTTCTGATGTTCCTATACTTATACTTGTTCAGTTTATTAGACCAGTGGGTGTCTTGACTGTTCCTCGTCACTACTCCACCGAGATTAGTCTTGATACTTATTGGGCACTACTGTGGTGTGCTCATTCTACACTTCTGCACATTTTTGTGCAGATCTAAGTATTTGTACGTTAGCAGTTGTGCTGGTAGTTGCTATGGAGACTCAAGGTAAACTTGTTGCTGTGTTCGAAGGCTTCAGAGTTACCTTTAAGTTTTTGTTTTGTACTGTTTATTCTTATTTCTGGATAGTTGTATTTAGAAGTTTTCTAGCAAACACTCTGTAGAGCTTATGACTTGTACTACCGATTTTGGAAATTGTAAATTTTAAGAGATTTCTATTTCAAATTGATAGATGTTATTTAAATAATATTGTTGTTTCAATTAATGTTAGGCTTACCTAGTCCCTAAGAATAGGTACCATCACGATACCCAAACGGATGGGAAATTGGGTCGTGACACGGGGAAATTCTTGTATAAACCTTGTGTGAAAGTGGTTGTTTTATTGGGTTGTTACATGTTTTCCCCTACTTAGTTTCACTGGACTTTAACTATATTCTGCTTACTTTACGTTGTTATTACCTGTTGCTCCTTGTTGTTAATTGTTGTTCTAGTTCTTATTGCAAGTATTGTAGCATCATTCTTACCATGTTTAACTTTATATTGTTCCCTGTTAATTTCAAATTCATACTTGTACAGGTTATTATGTCTAGTAGGTGTCTTGAATGCTCCTCGTCACTACTCCACCGATGTTAGTCTTGATACTTACTAAGTACCGCTGAGGTGTACTCAGGCTACACTTTCTGCACATTTTTGTGCATATCCAGGTACTTCGGAGTTTGTTGATCATTAGCTAGTTGATCGAGCATTGCTGTGGAGACTCAAGGTATACATGTCGTCGCGTTCGCAGGCCTCAGAGTCACCTTCTGAAATCTACATGTACTGTTTATTTCTATTCCGAGAAGTTGTACTTAGATATTTTGTAGCAAAGTCAGTAGAGCTTATGACTTGTACTACCGTTTTTGGGATGTTGTATATCTGCTTGGGATTTTTGACTTTATATAGAAATATCTGGTTCATGTTTAATAGTTGTTTGGTTAAAATCTGTTGTAAATACAGTAAGTGTTAGGCTTACCTATTCTTAGAGACTAGGTGGCATCATGACTACTAAGGAGGGATTTTGGGTCGTGACAGAGATTTGTTATTCATTCATCACATACATGTATTCTTGTTTATTTGCTCCTGCCTGATATGATTGGACTGGGTGCCCATGGCCACGCCGGGTGGATTGTGTTGTTGTGCCTGTGACCATGACAGACGAATTGTGTTGTTATTACTAAGACAACACCATGCGAATTGTGTTATTATGCATGTTACCACACCAGACGGATTATACTGTTATGCATATGACCACGCCGAGCGGGTTATGATATTGAGCCTGTGACCACACCGGGCTGGTAGCATATTGAATTAGTCATGCTTGCGTGTATATATGGATCCATCCCCCTAAGGTCACCCTCTTATGTTTCTCTCTTGAAGGTGTACACGCGGATATTGAGGAAAACTGATCAGTGGCTTGGTGTGGAATTGGAAAGGTTGAGAAAATCTGGCTAGTGTTTGTTTGGATTTTGCACTTCATCTTTACTTGCAATTTTCGTGATTGTTTACTTGATTTAGTTGCATATCATCTCGATATGCCAAACATTGACTAAGTAGAGTATTTGATAAATATTACACATACACACACACACACACAGATGATTCTTCTTGGGCTTTATGACTTGATTTCCTTATTGTTCTGTACTTGTTAAAAAGATGAAACTATACAGGTTATAGCTAGCTTCATTTATAATTTGTGCTTCTTTTACCTCGTCAAGGTTAGTTATGATACTTATTGAGTACCTTGGGTTGGTTGTACTCATACTACACTTTGCGCTTCGTGTGCAGATCCAGGTACTTCTGGACGCGGTGATTGCTAGACTATTGCTAGTACTTACTCGGAGAATTTGAGGTAGCTGCTATGATGCCCGCAGACCTTGATTCTCCTTCCTTAAAGGCCCATTCAGGAAGCTCACCATGCTCCTCGTGGTTCTTTAGTCAGCCACAGTTCCTACAGTGCACGCCAAGCTCAGTCATCATCCAGTGCGTTTCCAGCACATAGTTCTTACCATGCTTCATCTTCCTAGGTTTCCATCGGTAGTTCTTCAGGTTATCATGGTCAGCAACCTGTCAGGAGGGGTTACTGTGAGTGCAAAGACTTGAGTCATCTCAACAGGGATTTCCCAAGACTATTGAGTAGTGTTCCACAGTAGAGATCTTAGCCCATGATTCCAGCACTAGCATCTACACCACCCGTACAGCCAGATCAAGGTAGGGCCCAGTCAGCTCGAGGCCGCCCTAGAGGGGGAGTTAGATCAAGTGGTGGTCAGGCCCGTTGCTATGCATTTCCAGGTAGACTAGAGGCAGTTGGCTCTGATATTATGATCACATATATTGTTTCAGTGTGCCACAGAGATGCTTCCATATTATTTGACCCTGGTTCCACTGATTCATATGTATCACCGTACTTTGCTTGTTATTCTGATATGCCCCGTGATTCCTTAGTTACACATGTTCATGTATCTACGCTAGTGGATGATTCAATTATTGTGGACCATGTGTATCGGTCTAGACCATGTGTGGTGACTATTGGGGGATTAGATATGATAGTTGATCTCTTACTGCTTAGTATGGTTGATTATGACGTGATTTTAGGCATGGATTGGTTGTCACCATGTCACGCTATTCTATATTGTCACGCCAAGACCGTGACATTTACGATGCCGGGGTTGCCCAGGTTTGAGTGGAGAGGTCTCTAGACTATGTTCCTAGTAGAGTGATTTCATATTTGAAGGCCCAACGGATGGTTGGGAAGGGATGTTTGCCATATTTGGCCTTTGTGAGAGGCTTTCTCGATGTGTTTCTTGCAGACTTGCCAAGCATGCCACCCGACAAGGACATTGATTTTGGTATTGACTTAGTGCTAGGCACTCAGCCTATTTCTATTCCTCTATATCGATGGCACCAGCAGAGTTGAAGGAATTGAAAGAATAGCTTCATGAGCTACTTGATAAGGGTTTCATTAGGTCTGGTGTGTCGCTTTGGGGTGCACCGATTCTTTTTGTGAATAAGAAGGATTGTACTATGTGGATGTGCATTGATTACAGGCAGTTGAACAAAGTTACAATTAAGAACAAGTATCCTTTACCACGCATTGATGACTTATTTGACCAGCTTCAGGGAGCTAGAGTGTTTTCAAAGATTTATTTGAGGTCCGGGTATCACCAGTTGAAGATTCAGGTTTCTGATATTCTGAAGACAACATTCAAGACTCGCTATGGTCACTATAAGTTCCTTGTGATGTCTTTTGGGCTAACTAATGCCCCAGCAGCATTTATGCATCTGATGAACAATGTATTCCAGCCATGTCTTGATTCTGTTGTCATAGTATTCATTGATGATATACTGGTGTACTCACGCAGCCAGGAGGAGTATGTGTCTTATCTTAAGATTATACTACAGACGTTGAGGGAGAAAAAACTTTATGCTAAATTCTCCAAGTGTGAGTTCTAGCTTGATTCTTTGGTGTTCTCGGGGTACGTGGTGTCCAATGAGTGATTCAAGGTAGATCTGAATAAGATTGAGGCAGTTCAGAGTTGGCCCAGACTGTCTTTCGCTACTGAGATTCGGAGTTTTCTTGGCTTGGCCGGATATTATCGGTTTTTCATGGAGGGTTTCTCTTCCAATGCGGCACCTTTGACTAGATTGACCCAGAAGGGTGCCCCATTTAGGTGGTTTGTTGAGTGTGAGGAGAGCTTTAAGAAGCTCAAGACTGCCTTGACCATAGCTCCAGTTCTAGTTTTGCCTTCAACATCGGGTTCATATATGGTGTACTCTGATGTTTTTTGTATTGGTATTGGGTACGTCTTGATGCAGGAGGGTAGGGTGATTGCTTATTCTTCACGCCAGTTGAAGCCCCATAAGAAGAACTACCCCGTTCATGATTTAGAGTTGGCAGATATTGTTCATGCATTGAAGATTTGGAGGCATTATCTCTACGGCATGTCTTGTGAGGTATTTAGAGATCATCGGAGTCTACAGTACTTGTTTAAGCAGAAGGATCTAAATGTGAGGCAGCGGAGATAGCTGGAGCTGTTAAAAGACTATGATATCACCATTTTGTACCATCCCGAGAAGACCAAGTTGGTGGCGATGACTTGAGTAGAAAAGAGGTGATTATGGGTATCCTTGCATATATTCCAATCGGTGAGAGACCATTAGCATAAGATGTTCATGCTTTGTCCAACCAGTTCATGAGGTTAGATGTTTCGGAGCCTAGTCGAGTTCTAGATTGCGTGGTTTCTCGGTCTTCCTTGTATGAGCGCATCAGAGAGAGTCAGTATGACGACGCCCATTTGTTTGTCCTTAAGGATACCGTACAGCATGGTGATGCCAAGGAGGTTTCTATTGGATATGATGGGGTGTTGCGGATGCAGGGTCGGATTTGTGTGACCAATGTGGATTGGCAACGTGAGTTGATTCTTGAGGAGGCCTACAGTTTGCGATATTCCATTCATCCGGGTGTCGCGAAGATGTATCAGGACTTGAGGAAGCATATTGATGGAGGAGAATGAAGAAAGATATAGTGGAGTATGTGGCACGATGCTTAAACTGTCAGAAGGTGAAGTACGAGCATCATAGGCCTGGCGGGTTGCTTTAGAGACTTGAGATTCTTTAGTGGAAATGGGAGCGTGTTACCATGGACTTCGTTGTTGGGCTCCCACGGACTTTGAAGAAATTTGATGATATTTGGGCGATTATGGAACGTTTGAATAAGTCCGCACATTTCATCCCGATTCTGACTACCTATTCTTTAGAGCTGCTGGCTGAGATCTATATCCGCGAGATTGTTTTTCTTCACGGTGTGCTGGTGTCCATTATTTTTTATTGGGGCACGCAGTTCACAATGCAGTTTTGGAGAGCAGTGCTGCAAGAGTTGGCATATGGGTTGATTTGAGTACAACATTCCACTCCCAGACAAACGGATAGTCCGAGCGCACAATTCAGATCTTGGAGGATATGCTACGCGCTTGTGTTATTATCATGACCCAAATTCTCCCTCCGTGAAACTTTGTGACGGCACCTAGTCTCTATGACTAGGTAAGCCTAACACTTGCGGAAGTGAAATGAAAAACATAAAAATTTAACAACTAACAGTAACAGATATTTTAATAAGCAATTGAGATGTCACTCGGCATATACAATAATCAACTCTCGAAATATACATGACACTCCCAATACCCGGAACACCGTAAGTCACAAGCTTCTATGAAGTTCTAACTGTTCTATACATCAGTGTCTATAGAAATAAGAGAAGAATCAACATAAGGGGATAGAGGGGGGCTCCGAGGATATACGGGCGCGGGAAGATGTACCTTGAAGTTCTTCGAAACAGCAACAACTGCAACTAAGGACGAGGCTGGTAAAAGGAACCTGGATCTGCACACGAAATATATGTGCAGGAAAGGGCGTGAGTACACCACAGGGGTACCCAGTAAGTGCCGAGCCTAACCTCGGTCGAGTGGTGACGAGGTCAGGTCAGGCCCACTGGTATATAATACTAAAAATAGGAGAATAAGTAGTATAATAAGAGACTAAGGTTCAATGAAAGAAAGAACAGTGAAATAACATAACAGTGCAGGGAATTAAGCGACAAGGAATCTCCTGAGATACCGTTTCATAGTCCCAAAAGTAAATATGCAAGGAGAACTCCCGAGGTACCGTCTCGTTGTCTCAAAGTAAATGTGTAAGGGGATCTCCCGGGATACCGTCCAGTAGTCCCAAAAGTAAATATGCAGGAGGGTCTCCCGGGATACTGTCCCGTAGTCCCAAGAGTAAATATGTAGGGGAATCTCCCGGGATACCATCCCGTTGTCCCAATGTAAATACACAGCGCAATCAATTACAAACAACAAGTACAACAAGAGAAATCTACAGTCTAGACTAAGTACAAGTCGGGAAAGAAGCAGGAATTCAATAGGCATGCTGCAAAGAGTTCAATTAAGCAAATAAGGCATGTAGACATGTTATTCTAAGCTAACAGAGTAACTGTGCATGCTATTATATTCAATTAAGGTGGAAACAGGGAACTTCTCAGTAAAAAAATTAGGTTTTTCAACAAATAACCTGTGTACGCACTCGTCACCTCGCGTACACGGCGCTAACATAGTATAATAAGTACCAAATCCTAAGGGGAATCCTAAGGGGATTTCCCCCCACACAAGGTTAGGCAAGGCACTTACCTCAAACCAAGCTCAATCAATCCATAACAATGCTCTTTCCACGAATATCCGTCTTCGAATGGCCCAAATCTAGCCAAAATCAATTACATACCATAAATACAACTATAAGAAAATCTAATTAACGAAATCAAAGCTAAAGCAAGAAATTGGAAAATCGCCCTAAAAAGCCTCCCCGGGCCCATGTCTCGGAATCGAGTAAAAGTCACCAAATATGAACACGACGAGTTCACTCGTACCAAAATTATCCAAATCCGATATCAAAACCCTTAAATCTTAGTTGAAGCACTTCTTCCCATTTTCCCTAATTTTCAACCCAAATCCAAAATTTAATGATTAAATTAATGATAGTTCAATGGGATATAACAAAAATCAAGTGTAGAATTATTACCCAATTGATGTCTCTGAAAATCCCCCAAAATCTCGTCCAAATCTGAGCTCCCAAACTCAAGTTTTGATAAAAATAGCCAAACCCACATTTTTGAAATGTTTAATACTGTCCAGTGATTCCTTAATCGCGATCGCGGAAATAGCCTCACGATCACGAAGAACAACTTTGCTACCCCAGAAATTAACTCTACGTGAACGCGATGCTCTGGCTCTCAGACTCACGTGATCGTGAACGTCCTCACGCGTTCGCGATAAGCAAAGCATGTGGCCCAGCTTTGGTCCACTTAACCATACGCGAACGCGGCCTTGCCTCTACGTTCGTGAAGTACCACCTCACTTCACTATGCGTTTGCATGACACTGTTCGCGAACAAGAAGAACAATTCCATCCTCTCTCTCCCAGATACCTTATGCAATCGCGGATCACCCCACGCGATCGCGTATAAGGAAACCAGAACTCAGACACCGAAAAACTTCAACAGCCTCCTTAGTCCAAAAATCGATTCGTTGGGCATCCAAAACTCACTCGAGGCCCCCGGGACCTCAACCAAACATAAACACTAATCCTAAAACACCATACGTACTTATTCTAGCCCTCAAACCACATCAAACAACGATAAAATCATGAATCGTCCTCCAATTCAAACTTAAAGAACTTGAAACTTCAAATTTCCACAACCGATGTCGAAACCTACCAAACCATATCCGATTGACCTCAAATTATGGACACAAGTTGTATTCAACATTACGGACCTACTGCAACTTCCGGAATCGGAATCCGACCCCAGTATCAAAATTCCACTACCGGTCCAAATCTCCAAAACTTCGACTTTCGCCCTTTCAAGCCTAAATGAGCTACAGACCTCAAATGTACAGTCTGGACACTCTCCTAAGTCCAAAATTACCCAACGGAGCTAACGAAATTGACAAAACTCTATTCCGAAGTCAGCTTCACATAGTTTCGACTATGGTCAAAATCCTAAGACTTAAGCTTCCGTTTTAGGGACTAAGTGTCCCAAAACACTCCAAAAACCAAAACAAAACCTCCCGACAAATCACAATAGCAGAAATAGATATGGGAGAAGCAGTTACTAGGGGATCGGGGCTATAACTCTCAAAACGACCGACCGGGTTGTTACAGTTATGGATTTTGGGGGTTCTTGGGGTTAGTTTCTACCGCTTCCTACGTTTGCCTGCAACAACAACTACCAATCAAGTATTCATATGGCTCCTTATGAGGCCTTATATGGGAGGCAGTATCATTCTCCAGTTGGTTAGTTTGCGCTGGGAGAGTCTAGGTTGTTGGGTACTAATTTGGTTCGGGATTCCTTTGAGAAAGTCAAGTTGATTTAGGATTGGATTCATACAGCACAGTCTAGGCAAAAGAGTTACGCTAATTGGAAGGTTTGTGATGTTTCCAATATGGTGGGAGAGAAGGTATTACTCAGAGTTTCACCCATAAAGGGTGTTATGAGGTTCGGGAAGAAGGGCATGTTGAGCCCTCGGTATATTTGCCCTTTTTGAGGTGCCTGAGAGAATTCGAGAGGTGGCCTACAAGCTTGCATTGCCACCTAGTCTATCGGGTGTTCACCCTGTATTTCATGTTTCTATGCTCCGAAAGTATTATGGATATCCGTCTCATGTTTTGGAGTTCAGCACGGTGCAGTTAGATGGGGATTTGACTTATGATGTGGAGCCGGTGGCCATTTTGGTTCGGCGGGTTCGAAAGTTGAGATAAAAGAATATAGCTTCAGTGAAAGTTCAGTGGATAGGCCATCCAGTCGATGAGGCTATTTGGGAGACCGAGTGGGAGATGTAGAGCAGATATCCACACCTATTTGAGACTCCAGGTATAATTCTAGACCCGTTTGAGGACGAACGTTTGTTTAAGAGGGGGAGAATGTGATGACCCAGCCGGTCGTCTTGTGTATTGTAGCCCCGTTCACCCTGTTTATTGCTCATTCTATGTTCACTTGTGGTTGCGTGACTTTTCAGGGTGGTTGGTTTGGTTCCGGGGATGTTTCGGAGTGAATTGGGATACTTAGTCCCAAGGTTGGAAGCTTAAGTTGAAAGAGTTGACCATATGTTGACATTTATGTAAACGACTCCGTAATGGAGTTTTGATAGTTTTGATAGCTTCGTATAGTAGTTTTGGACGTAGGCGTATATCTGAATTTGGATTTGGAGGTCTGTAGGTCGTTTTGGCTTGAATTGGCGAAAGTTGGAAAGTTGAAGGTTTGGAAGGTTGAGAAGTTTGAGCGAGAGTTGACTTTGTTGATACCAGGCTCAAATTTTGGTTCCATGAGTTGGAATAGCTCCGTTGTGTCATTTATGAATTGTGTGCAAAATCTGAGGTCAATTGAAGTTGGTTTGATATGTTTCGACATTGGTTTTAGAAGTTGGAAATTCATTAGTTTCAATAGGCTTGAATTAGGGTGTGATTCGTGATTTTGATGTTATTTGAGGCTTCGATAAAGTTCATATCATGATTAAGGACTTGTTGGTATGTTTTGTTGAGGTCCCGGGGTCCTCGGGTGGATTTCAGATGGTTAACAGATCGATATTTGGACTTAGAGCATGGCTGAAGGTGACGAGATCAAAAACACACCTAAGTTATGCTCGCTAATCAAATATAGTATAGTATAATATCGTATCCATATGGATTGGATTTAAATAGTATTCATGTAGTTTCTAGCTTGGTTGCTATCCAAGATGATCAACAATTAAGATTTATAAGATTTCTAACTAAAATTAACTAAGAGTCTAAAACTATTGACTAATGACAATCGAAACAAGGAACAAGCAAAGAAGGTTATGAATGGGAGAAGATAGGGTTTTGATAGGATAGGTGCAAGATAAATCTTTGGGATCTAACTCTAGATATTTCACTTCACTTCTAATGTTTAAGTGAGACTCTCAAATTCACTCAATTATTAGTTCACACGTTCAGCAAAAACTCCTCTCTCAACCAAGTCTCAACCTCGCGAGATGAACCAATTTAAGCTCTGTGAAGATATGCAAAAATGCGTAGTGGATTGGTGTTTAGGAAAACCTCTTTCTATTATTCTCCTAACTAGGTTTAATCAATGATTCAACTAGCCTATTTTGATTACTTATATGAATTAATGAACTCAACCAACAATATAATGCAAAGATATTACAAGTTATGCCTCTCTCGATTACATGAACTAGTGAATATAGATGCAACAGTAAAATTATCCAAAACGCTTCAATACATAAACCTAGAGTTATAATCCACAAACAATCATTAATACACCAAATTCATCAAACCCTAAATGGAACTAATCCATAGACATGGAGTAATTCATCATAATTATAATTAAAAGATAGGAAAACATAAATTCAATCCAAACTCTGGTCTTGAGTAAGGAAGGAATGATGAAATCCTTGTGCTTGTGTTCTTCCCACTCCTCCTTAGCCTCCTTAGGTCCAATGTATGTCAAAAGTCCAGAAAATAACATTTTTCATGTATTTATACCGAATAGGGACGGGCCCAAACAAAATCACACTTTCCTAGCCGAAATAGGAAAATAGCTCCAAAAAATCATCCTTTCCAAGCCGAAATAGGAAAATAGCTCTGTAAAAATTGCACAGGCGCATTGCATGGGGCGACGCACAATGCGGGAAATTAGTGGGGAAATCGAGAGAGATAAACATCTGTCAGGCAGCAGGAAATAGGCAGCTGCGGCGCCCTACGCGCCGCGTCAGTGGGATTTTCTTAGAGCACGGCTCAAACTTTGATTATTGACGTCAAGACCTGGTCCTCGACCCTCGAACACGATCCCGGCTTAATCCCTTGAGCTTTTACTCAGACTTCAAAGCTCAAAATAGCTCAAATTCATTACATAACATCTACATAACTCAAAATTACTCCTACAAGGCATAAAACACATAATAAGTACAAAGCACTACCAATTAAAGCTCTAACACAACTAAAGTGCAGTGAATAGAGTGCAATAAGTGACTAAAATATGAGATTATAGCCTATCATCAGAAGGGCTTTGGATTGCTTGTGTAATCGCAGGGCTTGGCCGCAGGTGCGATGCCACAGGTGCGTTGGAAGGGCGCAGGAGTGGAATTTGGGTCTCGTTAAGGAACTTCGCGGATGCGAGTAATTTTCCGCAGAAGCGAAGGCACTTATGCGAGGAAAGTTCTGCAGAAGCGGATTGTGGCCTAAGGAGCTGGGGACCGCAGAAGCAGATGGCTTCCACAGGTGCGGGTGCACAGAAGAGCTGGGTAGACTGCAGAAGCGGGATTTTGGCCGCAGAAGCGGCAGGTTGGTGTTTAAGTTGTCTTCGCATAGGCGAGACATTTTCCGCAAAAGCAGAACCGGGGGTGCGGTAATTTAGCCCGTAGAAGCGACATTGCTGGGCAGTGATTTAAAATCAAGGGTTTGAGTCTTTCTTCCATTTTGGGAATTTTGGAGTGCGGAATAGGGCACTTTTTGGAGAGGTTTTCACCTAGATTGAAGAGGTAAGTGACTTTTAATAACTTTTGTCCATAAATATTGAATACCCATTGATTATCTCAACTATTTCTCATGAATCTAAGTTCAATTTTGGGGATTTTGGACTATGTTATTGGAGAGTGAAATTTGAGGATTTGAGGGGCGATTTGTTGATGGAATTGGACGATTTTGCTATGGTTGGACTCGTAATTGAACGGGATTTGGAATTTGTGAATATTGTCGGGTTTTGAGGTGCGGGCCCGGGTTTGATATTTTGGGTTGACTTTTTTATTTGAGTTAAAAATTTTAGCTTTATCTTTGGAATCACTTGCTATGGCTTTTATTGATAGCATTACATTATTTTGGCTAGATTCGGGCCTTTCAGAGGTTGATACGTGTGAGAAGGGCTTGTTAGCAGAGTGATTTGGTTTTCTTGAAGTAAGTATCCTATCTAAACTTGGTTGAAGCACTAGTTGCCTAAATTATTTGTGATAGCTATGTCCTATGGGTGTGCACATGTGTGGGGTTTGAGACCATGTTCTAACACCGGGGGTATTTATCCATGCTCGGGTTGTGCTTGGACCATGATAAGTCTAGAATTGATAGTTAAGCTTAAGCTATGAAGCTTCGCATATTTGTTTCATTGTTGTGAACTATTTGAGCCATGTTTGAGGTTACATAGAGGTTTAATCCCTGAATGAACTTGATAAATGCTCTTTTGTGATGAAATTGCTTATTTGACCTATGATAGCATACTTTTCACATGCCTACACTTTAGCATGCCATTTATACCAATCCAAGAGAATGAGATTTGTTATTCATTCATCACATACATGTATTCTTGTTTATTTTCTCCTGTGTGATATGATTGGACTGGGTGCCCATGACCACGCCGGGCGGATTGTGTTGTTGTGCCTATAATCACGCCGAGCGGATTGTGTTGTTATGCATGTGACCACACCGGGCAGATTATGTTGTTATACTTGTGACCACGCTGGGCGGATTGTACTGTTATGCTTGTGACCAAGCCGGGCAGATTATGATATTGAGCATGTGACCACGCCGAGTTAGTAGTACGTTGACTTGGCCGTGCTTGCGTATGGATATGGATCCATCCCCCCAGGGTCACCCTCTCATGTTTCTCTCTTGATGGTGTACACACGGATATTGAGGAAAACTGATTAGTGGTTTGGTGTGGAATTAGAAAGGTTGAGGAACTCTGGCCAGTGTTTGTTTGGATTTTGCACTTCAACTTCACTTACAATTTTCGTGATTACTTACTTGATTTAGCTGAATAACGTCTCTATTTTCAAAACGTTGACTGAGCAGAGTATTTGACAAACTGTACACATACACACACAAATGCTTCTTCCGGTGCTTTATGACTTGATTTCATTATTGTTTTGTACTTGTTAAAAAGATGAAACTGTACAGGTTATAGCTAGCTTCATTTATAATTCGTGCTTCTTTTACCTCGTCGAGGTTAGTTACAATACTTATTGAGTACATTGGGTCGGTTGTATTCATACTACACTCTGCACTTCGTGTACAGATCCAAGTACTTCTGGACACGGTGATTGCTAGACTGGTGCAAGTACCTGCTCGGAGACTTTGAGGTAGCTTCTATGATGCCCGCAGGCCTTGATTCTCCTTCCTTTTATTTTCTTCAGTACTTTTCTACTATTCAGACAGTTGTACTAGAGTTTGTTTTATGTTGAGATATTGTAGTGCTCATGTACTTGTTGACACCAGGTGCTGGGATGGTTGTACTAGAGTTTTAGTTACTTTTATCCGATATTTGTGAGATTTTTCCATTGTTGAGTTTATTATAACCTGTTTTATTCAAATGTTTAGATGTTATGTGATTGTCGGCTTGCCTAGTAAGAGTGTCAGGCACCATCATGACGGATTGAGATTTTGGGTCGTGACACTTTCAAACTACTAGCTTTCGGCAAAATAAGACAAATCAACCTAGGGACCTCCGAATTAATTTATGGGCATACGCCAAGTCCAAAATCACAATACGGACCTACCGGAATTGTCAAAATACCGATCCGGGATGGTTTACATAAAATGTTGACCGTAGTCAACTCAAGTTGTTTTTAAAGCCAAAAATCATATTTTCTTTAAAACTTTACATAAAAAATTTTCGAAAAAGACATGGACTATGCACGCAAATCGAGAAGCACCAAATGGGACTAATAGAGGTCTCGAAACACTAAAATAAGGGCTAATACTCAAAACGACCTATTGAGTTGTCACATATTTTCACTAAAATAGATGTTTATCTGTTGAACTAGAAAACTAGAAATATGGTATCTACTTATAGTGAGATATTGTATGTGGAGTTTTCATTATTTTCATACAAACACATGCTAGGGTAATGAGGGTGGGTTTGTTTTAGTGAAATTCCAAACATAATTGATCAACAATCTTTGTTACATCTATTTTCTAATATAAAAAAGGGATGAACACTATTTTCAAGTCATGCTCAATCGAGCAAAGATTTTGTTATGAACTCAACCCATACAGGAAACGATGCCTTGATTAAACTTCCAAATAAACAGATTACAATGGAAATGCAAAGGATAGGTTCATAAACTAAGGAAAATAATAACAGAAAAAATAGGGGGGAGAGGCAGAGTCACAAAGAAAAATAGACGAAGGGGAGACAGAGACCGGAGAGGGAAAGTTTCTAAAACTATTCAGCCTAACTCTCCATGCTAACATCTAGTCCTTTTTAGTCGATTCGTGATTGCACTTCTTGGACCTAGATGCCAAATTAACCTTTTCAAAGGCCTTGTGGCTTCTTCTCGGCCCAATAGTTCTTTTTAGCCCAATATCTTGATTCATAAAAATACTCCTCTCCTCAATAAGAACTTTGTCCTCAAAGTTTGAGAGAGGACACTCCATTGAAAGAATAGTGGTAGTTATGTTGATTTGTGCCATAGAAAAAGATTCCCAAATAAAATCCTTCTTGGACACAGTAGAGTCTATTCCTGCTCTATCAAATGTTATATTCACATGGCAGGGTGCTATCACAACCCAAAATCCTGCCTTAGGCGTCGTGATGACACCTAGCCTCTAAGACTAGGTTGGTCGATTACTTACAACAGTTAAGCCATATTAAAAATGATATTTTAAAAATCAGAGTTTAATATAAGTACCGAAATAAAGGTGAAACAAGCCTACCCGGCAATAATCACAACAACCTCCCAAGACTAGCTAAAACAGAGTCACAAACTCTAGAGGAACACATAGAAATATATCAAAATTTAAAAAAAACAACACTATTCGGATAACGAATAGACAGTACAATAAAAAGGAAAAGGATTCCAGGGGACTGCGACGACCAAGCAGCTCTACCTTGAATCCTCGCGATCTAGAAGCTAACCATTCCTGAGTCTGTTATCTCCAATACATGGATCTGCACAAAAATGTGCAGAAGTAGAGTAGTGATGAGGTACAAGTCAAGACACCTACTAGTCATAATAACCTGTGCAGTATATAAGTATAAAGCTAATAATGGAAGCAAGAGTCAGTAAATAGCAACAAGGAATAATATGTGATATAAACAGTAAAGTAATCCAAACACCGTTAAAGCACCAGTAAAACCAAATAAGCGAAACAAATGACAACCAACTAATCAAGTCGTTCTAACAAAAGTCTCACAAGGACAATACTCCGGGATACCTCATCTCAAAATCACAAGTCCCAAATCACAAATCATATGCTCACGGCACATCGTGCCCACATTATCAATCACGACCCCATGGACAACTCACGCGCCAATATCTCAATCTGCCCGGCATGGTCACAGACTCACAGTCACAATCCGCCGGCATGGTCACACGCTTAATACCACAATCTGCCTAGCATGGTAATAGGCTCACTATTCTAATGGAAGCAGATAATACAAGAATATATGTACATGATCAATGAATGTCAAGTTTTATACTCCTGAACCGGTGTAAACGGCAAGTTACGGTGTATGCTTGTGCGAGTGTACTATTATAGTCCAAGTTAACAAATAATATCAAAGACATCGAGTAGCTCATTGGAGCAACACAACAAGTCACTTAAGGTACATGACATACACAAAGGAAAACACACCATCACACAAATATCATCAACATTACATTATGCCCCTAGGCCATCACATATCAACCCTGACATAGCCACCCTTATCTCTCTGTATTGACAATATCGTAATAGCCACCCTTATCACTCTGCCCAGACAATAACATAATAGCCACCTGTATCACTCTGCATAATAGCCACATGTATCGCTTCGCCCAGACAATAACACAATAGCTGCATGTATCGCTCCGCCCACATATTAACACATTAGCCACTCGTATCACTCCACACAATCAACAACAGTGAGATGCCACCCTTATTCTCCTTATAACAACCATCAATCCACACAACAAATCACATGTGCTAACATCACAACAACACAATATATCAACTTGTACCACAAGTGCCCATAGGCCACAACTCTTTTCAAAACAACAATACCAATATCACCACAACACATAACCCACGACTCAACCACAATGTGTACAAGAATCTCAATAGCAAAAAATGAAACGGGGAAAAATAACTCAACAATGAACAATACTCCATTAAATGACAACTTCAACTAAAACACGATAATGGCTTTCAATAACTTCAACCCCAATTAACTGCTTAAGAATTAAACTCAATAATGAAGGTACTTTCCATGGAATGGAAACTTCGAATTCTAATGTATGACATAAGCTTATAATGAAAGAGATGGCATGAACTAGCAACTATGTCTAAATGCATAAGAATAACCCGACAACAAAGGGAAATCATGTAAAAACAATTTCAATTAAGAATAACTCAACATTAAAGGAGGTCACATTACAATAAAAGAGGTAAAAACTTCAAATAAAGCATATAAGAGTAAACTTGACAAGTAAAAGATATGACATGTGCTAACAACTTCAAATAAATACATGAAAGAAGCATATGAGTCTAAACCGGTCAATTTCCACATATAAGCTCGAGTATGCATTTGTCACCTTGCGTACACGTCTTTCACATAATTCAAATAATACAATCAACCCAAATCCTAAGGGGTAGTTCCCCCACACAAATTTAGGTAATATACTTACCTGAAAGAAGCTAAATCAATACTCTAAATATACATCTCCACGTGAAATAACCTCCGGATGGCTTGAATCTAGCCAAAATAACTTAATATCATAACAAAATCCATATGAAATAATTTCGGATAATAAAGCTTCGATCTTTAATAAAAACCAAAAAGTCAATCCAAAACGTGAACCCCGAGCCCGTACCTCGAAACCTGAAAAAACTCACAAAATTCGAATGCATATTGAACTCACAAAAGCCTAATGAACGCCTAATGAACTCACAAACTCACAATTCCGGCCTCAAATCGACATTTAAATCCCCATTTTACGTTTTAGAAAGGTTTTTTACAAAAATTCCTAATTTCTCCAATTCAGATCACTAATTTAATGATAAAAATAAAGAAGGAATATAACCAAATCCGAGTCAAGAATACTTACCCCAATCTAAAACGTGAACCCTCAAAATAGAGTACTATATAGTCTGCCCAGGTACAGTCTGCCCAAATCTGAGCTCTCTAACTCAAAAAGTGATAAAATAACAAAAACCCTCAAAATAGAGTACTATATAGTCTGCCCAGGTATTCTTCTTCGCGATCACAGAACATTCTTCGCGATCGCGAAGCACAAAATCACAAGCTGCCAATTTCCTCTACGCTAACGCGATATCAGTCTCGCGAACACGACCACTCAGCTCAACTGGAAAATGTGAACGCAACCTTGTTCAAGCGAATGCGATGTCCAACCCACTAGCACCCTCCAGCTCTACCTCTATGTGATCGCGACATAAGGCCTACGAATGAGATGACTATCTTCCCCAGGCTCCACGAGCAAGATAAAAAACTCGCGAATGCGATGAGTAAATCCTCTACCATCACAGATACACTTCGCGATCGCATTCATGCTCATGTGAACGCGATGAACTTTAAAATATCAGAAAACCAACAACTCAAATGCATGAAGAAATGGCCAACAGCCCATCCGAAACAAACCTGAGGTCCTCGAGACCCCGTCCAATCATACCAACCAATCCCATAATACAATACAAATTCGCTTGAATCAAACAACATCAAAACTACGAATCGCACATCGATCAAGCCTAATGAACTTTCAACTTATTAAACTAATGCCAAAACATATCAAACCAATTCCGAATGAGCTCAAATTTTGCATGCAAGACCAAAATGAAACAACGGAGCTATACCAACTCTCATAATCACAATCCAAACTAGATATCAGTAAAGTCAACTCCTGGTCAAACCTCTTAACCTTCCAAACCTTCGACTTTTCAACTTTCGCCAAAGTACATCAAATCAACCTACGGACCTCCAAATCCAAATCCAGACATACGCCTAAGTCCAAAATCACCATACAAAGCTATTAGAATCATCCAAACCCGGAGTCATCTATATAAAAGTCAAACTCCGGTCAACTCTTACCACTTAAGCTTCTCAAAAAAGAATCATTCTTCCAAATCAATCTCGAATTACCCGAAAACCAAATCCGACCACATACGCAAGTCATAATACATAATATGAAGCTACTCGACACTTAAAGCCACCGAACGGGATACTAATTCTCAAAACAATCGGTCGGATCGTTACAGTGCTAGGCAGATAAAAGCTGAAGACAATTGGATGCCAATAAAGCCATCAAGAGCACAACTAAGATCAAAGTAATTTTGGAAGAATTAGATATTTAATACAGCCAACAATCCATACCTTTGCTGAAAATCATCTTGTCATAATCTGAAAACTACCCAACCAAAGCTATAGCAGGTCTATGCTCTCTAAGGGTCTCGATTAACATTGAATTCCCATTTAAACCTCATGCTTTGCTATTGCAACGTGCATTTGTTGACTAGCCTCATATCTAATATATGTTTCTCTAACGATATCATATCCCCTTTTAGTTTCTTATGAAACATATAGTAGTTGGTTGTGTTTTTGATTGAGCCTGAGAATCTCAGCAATTCTTTCCTTATTTATCTTATACCGCATCATCACATACTGCAGTTTGTCCCTCGAATAAACATGGTATTTTATCACTTTAACACGTCGAGATTTGCTATCTTTGTATGTTTCTTTCTCAAGACCATGAAGTTCATCTCCTAGCTCAAGTTCCTTCGGTTGTATCAGAGCCTGTTGAGCTAACTTACTAATCTCAAGAGCAAATCCTGGAATAAGTTGATCTAGAGCTTCAATAAGGGTAACCTCACTGTTGATTGCTCTGTTGACTAGAATATTTTGCGAGTGCTCAAAATATCGCCCAGTAAATGCCTCGAGCACCCCATATTTTTTCTCCTTCCAGCAAGTTGTCCCAATTTAGATAACAAGAAACCATGAAGATTTCGCTCGTGTTCAATATCAACCCAATTGCAAGAATCCCACAAGGTTGATGCTATGAAATTATCAAGTTCCAAGTCACCCAAAGAAGCACAAAATACAGGATTTCTTGTAACTCTAAGTAACATAGTAAGCAAACTAGAGCCAGTGTCAAATGAGAAATCTAACCCCAACCGGTCAGGTGGAAATAGCCTCAAAGTTAAGATAGATGCAGCATAACTAAGGCCATTGAAGTGATTAAATATATCTATTTTTATAAGTTGCTCGCAATTACAATTTAAAAGCATACAAGACATCTCTTTCAAGCATTGGGTTATCTGAAGTCCATGTTGAGTATTAAACATGACAAGGTTACCAGAACAAGAAAACGTAGAACCGAGGTTTCACTATACTTGCAGGAACAAATTGCAGTATTTCTTTTCCAATAGTAACAATTTCCTCTTCATCATTTTTGTTTTTATTTTGAACAGCATTAGCACAATCATTTGCCTCATCGCTTAAAGCGACATGACACTCGAGATCAGTAGGAAAATGTGCCTTAACGGTAGCCAGAATAGCATCTTTAGACCAATCCGATAATTCACGAACACCTTGTGCGCCTCATTGTTGTTGTATACAGATGGCTCAACAAAGTATTATGGCAAAGGGAAGCCGGCATTCTTTTTGTTTTCATCCAAAACCGAGTGACAGATATCAGCATCTACAACAATATCAGCATTTATATCCGACTTTTCACCAAACGCTTTGTGGGAAAAGTTGAAGTTATTGTAGTCGATCATGCATTCCAAGATTGGGGCAAAAGCGAGTTGGCCATGGTGCACCATGGCAGGATAGCTGCAACTCGTGTCAGATAATAGTCTACTGTTGTAAGTTGTCTGAGAAAGTCTAAAAGCCCATTAGGTGCATCCCGATTTCGAATATGAATAAATAATTTGGCCAAAAAGTGGTCCAAATCCGCAAGTTGTTTGTTTCGATACAACCAACAATACAAATCCAAAGTGTCGCCATCCAAATATAAAGAAGACAGGGATAATTTATGATCTGAAAAAATATTATAGCGGGTGAAATATTGTTTTACCTAGAATACCCATGCCTTAGGGTTATCGCCACTGAATCTGGGTATTGTCACTGATGTAGCTTCCATGGACGAATACAAACAAAAGGGAGAATGTTGGATGTTGGGGTCAACCATGGTAGAAAAGTCAATGAAAGCACCAATGTCATGAACTCAACACAACACATACAGGAAATGATGCCTTGATTAATCTTCCAAATAAACAGATTACAATGGAAATATAAAGGATAAAGTCATAAACTAAGAAAAATAGTAATAGAAAGAAAGATAGGGGAGAGACAGAGTCACAGAGAGAAATAGACGAGGGGGAGAGATATAACAGAGAGGGGAAGTTTCTAAAAACATTTAGCCTAACCTCTCCATGATAACACCTAGTCCCTTTTAATCGATTCGTGATTGCACTTCTTGGACCTGGATTCCAAAATAACCTTTTTGAAGGCCTTCTTACCCTGTGGCTTCTTCTCGGCCCAATAGTTCTTCTTAGTCCAATATCTTGATTCATAACAGATTTCCTATTCTATTTTCCAAATAAACCCCTGTCACGACCCAAAATTTCCCACCGACGGGACCGTGATGGCGCCTAACATTTCACTTACTAGGCAAGACAACGTTAGAGAATCATTTACCAATTCCTTATTTTCATTCAGTAATTAGCAATAATTAACTACGATGAAATATAACAAGTGCGGAATATCATAAATCTGCATTAACTACTACCATCCGGATCTGGAGTCACAATTCACGAGCATTCAAGAACTAACTACAAGTAATAGTCTGAAAGAAATACAACTGTCTGAATGAAAGAAAACAGTAGGACATAAAAAGATAGACGGGGACTTCAAGGTCTGTGAACGCCAACAGATCTACCTTGAGTTTCCGGACAGCTGACCAATAGCAAATCTCGATCAACCTGAGCCGGTATCAAAATCTGCACAGAAAGTGCAGAGTGCAGCATCAATACAACCGACCCCATGTACTGGTAAGTGTCGAGCCTAACCTCGATGAAATAGTGACGAGGCTAAGGCAAGGCACCTACAATCAACCTGTACAATTTAACAGTGTATACGCAAATAATAGGAATGAAGAACTAAACATGAAATGTCGGGAGGGGAGACATACTGAGGGGAATACAAGATAAAGAACTACAACAGAATGATCACCGGAGCAGTCAATATACCATGAATCAACAGGAATAGTGAATATAGTAAAGAAGAATGCACGGCATCACCCTTCGTGCTTTTACTCTCAATCTCACCATAAAATTAATAGAAATGGTACGGCATCACTCTTCATGCTTTTACTCTCATATCATGGCACGGCATCACCCTTCGTACATTAACACTCACAATATGGCACGGCATCACCCTTCGTGCATTAACACTCACAATATGACACGGCATCACTCTTCGTGCATTAACACTCACAATATGACACGGCATCACCCTTCGTGCATTAACACTCACAATATGGCACGGCATCACCCTTCGTGCATTAATACTCATAATACGGCACGGCATCACCCTTCATGCATTAACACTCTCCCTTACCATAATGCAATGCATAAATAACAACAGGGAGAGAGAATAATAAGTACAAACCTTACTTCAACATTTGGTTCCATAATATCAATCTTAACTTTGAAATAAAAACTCAATTATCACCAGAAAATTTCCGTAAACATGATAAGAACGATAATTTGAACAACACTGGTATAACACGTAGCAATTTGGCATAGGAATGAGACAATATCAGAAAAATAGAGAAACATGAAAAAACAGGTAAATTGACGACGCATAGGTACTCGTCACCTCACATATACGCTGCTCACATGAATTTCACTTAGCAAATAATCTAAGGTTCCTAATTCCCTCAAGTCAGGGTTAGACACAACACTTACCTCACTCTGAAGGCCACTTAATTCTCAATCACAGCTTTTCCTTTGGAATTCACCTCCAAACCACTCGTATCTATTCAAAAATGACTCAATAATATCAAATATTGCTAAAGGAATCAATTATATTGCATAAATTAAATTTTTCCTAAATTTCCCTGCAAAAAGTCGAAAATCGACCACGGGCCTGCTTGGTCAAAACCAAAGGTTCGGACCAAAATCCATTCACCTATTCACCCCCGAGCCCGAATATATAATTGATTTTAGAATCCGACCTCAAATTGAGGTCTAAATCCCCAAAATTCTGAAATTCCTAGTTTCTACCCAAAGCCCCTAATTCTATCATGAAAATATTAGATTTTAGGTTGAAATCTTGTAAAATATAGTGAAAGATTGAAAGAAACCAGTTCAGAATTACTTACCTATAATTTGGGGAAGAGATGGTCTTTGAAAAATCGCCTCTTGTGTTTTAGGTCTTGAAAATTTGGGAAATGAATGAAAATTTTCGTCCAAAAGTCATTTTGTTCAGCTGCAGACGTCGCATTTGCAACCTGAGCTTCGCAAATACGAAGCTCGAAATTGCGAAGGGGCTATCGCAATTGCGAAGCCTTCACAATCCTGCTGCCCTTCGCAAATACGAGGAAAGTGTCGCAATTGCGATCACTGACCTCGCAAATGCGGAAAAAAGATCGCATTTGCGATCCATACCCCTCCCAGACTCCCTTCGCAAATGCGAAGAAAAGTTCGCAATTGCGAACACAGGCTGGCCCAGCTTCTCTTCGCATTTGCGATGAGAAGTTCGCAAATGCGACCTTAACAGTGATCGCAAATGCCAACCCTGACCTCGCATTTGCGAGGTCTGAGGCCTGCAACACAGCTGAAGCACACCAACTATTTTTCTAAGTCTAAATCACTCTGTAACCTATCCAAAACTCACCTCGAGCCCTCGGAGTTCCAAACGAAACATGCACGTAAGTCTAAAAATATCATACGAACTTGCTCGCGCGATCAAATCACCAAAATAACACCTAGAACTATGAATTTAGTACCAAATCAAATAAAATTCTCAAGAACACTTTAAAATTTTTATTTTCTCGACTGGACGTCCGAATCACGTCAAATCAACTATGTTTCTCACCAAATTTTATAGACAAGTTTTAAATATCATAATGAACTTGTACCGGGTTCCGAAACTAAAATATGGACTCGATACTTACAATGCCAAATATCAATCAATTCTTAAAAATAAATAATTTCCAGACTTTTAATTTTCATCAAAAATTCATAACTCAAGCTAGGTCCCATAATTCCGGACATACGCCCAGGTCCCATAATTTGATACGGACCTACCGGGACCGTCAAAATACGAATTCGGGTCTGTTTACTAAAAATATTGACCGAAGTCAACTAAAATTAAATTTTAAGGCAAAAATTCTTATTTTTATTAGTTTTCAACATAAAAGCTTTTCGGAAACTTGCCTGGACTGCGCACGTAAATCGAAGAGGGTAAAAATGAGATTTTTAAGGCTTAAGAGCGCAGATTCGAGTTCTAAACATAAGATGACCTTTTGAGTCATCACAACCCCATCCCCAAATTAAGTTTTCCACATTCTTTCCCCCCGTTTTTCCATATTTAACACTTTTCACACCAACATGCATCTCATCAAGACAACTCTTAAATTTGGAAACTTATCAGCTTATATGAATTGGAGGATATATGTTGCCAATTAAATTGGTATAGTTGTTCATTGCTACATTTGTTTAGCTTGATCCGTTATACCAAATCTAAAAAAGAAAGGAAGATTTCTTAAAACTTGTAGTTTTAAGCATAATATAAAATCTGTGTGGCTATAAGACTTTTGAAAACATATCATCAAGCCTAAAATGGGAAGTAAAAGTTAAATTATTTCTAAATATAAAAATATGTTTTCTTTATTTAACGAACTAATGAGAAAATAGTGTGAAGTAAAGTGAAATGGAAGAGTATGTGTTTGGTGAATTTCCAATTACACTAGGTGTGTTATTTACTTCTTTTATATAGTTCGAAGGTCATTATAGAGACCTTAAAATTTCGATATTTGAAACAAATATATATAGAATTTAGAGTGACGCAAAAACTTCATTGTTGTGCGGTTGATAATCCAAACAAGCAAAATTGCAGCAACCCTCATCCATCCATGGCTAGAAAATCATTCGAAAGGCATAAAGTGAGAAGAATTGATAAAATTATTTTTTTCGTAAAAATGAAAAATATATATTTTCAACCAAGAACGTTATTTTGAAATTGTTGCACTGCTGTGCTTCAATTATTTATTTTTAAGTAAACTTGCTGCTTACACTGATTGAGAGAAAATTGAATTAGAAGAAAGTGCAGAAGGTGTTTTGAATGATCATTTAAAATTGAATGATATTTTAAACTCAGATCTCAAACTTGATGATTGTTTTGGTTTGACTAATTCTTGAAAATAGTTTTGATAAAATATGGAATTTACTGACGTACCTCGGCATAGGTATCCTTCTCCCCCGAAAGTTCTTTGCTTTAATGTTCCTAATCAAATGAAAATATAACCACTCTAAGGAAGACGTTAAAAGACAGAAAGTATCAGGCATTAAAAGTTGTATTATGTAAATAATAATGTCTTATGGCATTTCCGTGCCATATTAATGACTGGTACTGCAAGATTAGCAGCGAGAATGAATGGAGGTGAGCGGGAGGGAAGAATTACACTGATATCTCCTTCAATCTAACATTTAAAAGTTTTCCTTTAAAAGAAAATGATTGGCTAGACCATGGGCTATAACCCACGAATCGATTGAAGATAGGTTGGGCTAGCACTTGGGAGCTTTCTCAAATGAAGGGATTGAGCCTTCTCAAACAGTCAAACAGATAAAAGAAAAGTCTACAAGATAAATAAAAAAAAATTAAAACCAAAAATTGAAACTCTGATAAAGTGCAATTCCTCAAGGACATGGGAAATGTCCATGTTTGCTTTTGTGCCACGCTCCAAATCCCACCATAGGGGTCGTGATGGCACCTAATCTCTAAAACTAGGTAAGTCGATTACTTAACAACATTTAAATCAACAAGACATGATATAATAAATGAGAGTTTAATATAAAAGCGATAATAAAATCAATACAAGCCAGAGTGGCAATACTCAAACACCTTCCCAGAACTAGGTAGTACAGAGTCACAAGCTCTAAATAAATACATAAAGATACCTCAAAATACAATACTGCTCGGATATAAAAATGATGGTATCAATATAAGGATAGGACTCCAAGGGACTGCGACGGTCAATGCAGCTCTACCTTGAATCCTCGCGGTCAACGTAAGCTCTCACTATCTAGATCCGCTGCCCCACCACCTAGATATGCAAAACAATGTGCAGAAGTATAACATGAGTACACCACGGTCGGCACCCAGCAAGTTCAAGACTAATCTCGGTGAAGTAGTGACGAGGTTCAAGTCATGTAATACTCACTAGTCAAATAACCTGTGCAATATATCAAAGACGGACAACATAATGTATAACAGAAAACCGTACTAAAAATCTCTTATAGAAAAAGTGATAACAACTCAATACAAGTAAAGGTTCAACTTTAACAACAAGTCATCAAATAGAACACAAACATATGGTACCTTGCACCCACATTTCTGTCACTATAACAATATCCACCCTTATCACTCCGTCGTGACACAATCACAATATCCAACCATATCGTTCTGCCTAGCACAAATTACAATATGCAACTATATCGCTCCGCCCTGACACAATCACACTATCCAACTGTATCGCTTCGCCCTGACACAAATCACAATAATCAGCCGTATTGCTCCGCCCTGACACAAATCACAATATCCAACTATATCGTTCCGCCCTAACACAATTCAAAATAACAATCGCACGGCAAAAATATTGTGTCAACACCTAAACAATCCGCTCAACATGTCCATATGTGCCACAATAATCACAAAATAATAATGTCAAATTTCATCAAAATAAAAGCTCACAATTTATCAATAAGGTGCACAAGGATATGACGACAATAAAAATGCGGATGGGTATTCAATATATAAAGCATGCTTATGGCTAAGTCAAGGGAAAAGATCATGTTCATGTAGTCACAAAGTTATTAAGCATGTTTCACATAAAATACATCCGAAACTTAAGGCATATTAATAGCCTAAGATCTCATCCGGTCATAATTCACAAATAGCACCCATGTATACATTCATCACCTCATGTACACATCGCTTTTCATACAATACGAATAACAATTAAAGTCAAATCCTAAGGAGTATTCCCCCATACAAGGTTAGGCAAGATACATACTTCAAACAAGCCAAATCAATAATCTAAAAATCCATTGCCTCTCGAATTGGCCTCCAAAAGGGTCAAATCTAGCCAAAAAATAATTTAATAAAACCAAACACGACTATGGAAATCGATTCCAAGTAATAAAGTACAATCTTTATCAATAATCGAAAAACCAATATTTTCTAGCCTCCCGAAACCCGACAAAAATCACAAATCCCGACTATCCATTCGAATACAAGTTCAACCATATAAGTTTCATCCAAATCCGACTCTAAATCGGGGTTCAAATCCCTGTTTTTTATTTTATAAAAGTTTTGCCAAAACCCTTAATTTTTCCCACTTAGATTCACCAATCAAATGCCAAATTTAAGGATGGAATCATGAATAATATTAAAATCCGAGTCAAGAACACTTACCCCAATTCAATTAGTGAAAATCGCCTAAAATCGCCTCAATCCGAGCTCCCAATCTCAAAATATGATAAAATGAGCTCAAAATCGGAAAAGAAGAACTTAAAATATATGCCCAGCGATACCCTTCACGAAACGCGGCCCAAGCCTCGTGTTTGCGAAGCACAATCCAACACTGGCCTAAAATTACCTCCACAAACATGGTCTGGTACCTGAGAACGCGATGCATAACCTCCACTGGCCTATGCGAACATGGTGGCCCACCTACAAACGCGAAGGCCAATAGGCTGACACCTCTATCAGGCCATCCCTCTCCACAGACGCGACGCCCAGGTCACGAATGCGAAGGCCACTGCCCACCAAACTCCGCGAGCATGATACTTCCATCGCGAACGTGAAGAGAAATGAAAGACACTGCCCCAAATAGCTTTCGCGATCGCGATACTTGCTTCGCGATCGCGAGGCACACTAGACATTATAAATTCAACAGATCCAAACAAGTTCAAAAAGATCCGAAATCCATCTGAAACACTCCTAAACCTCTCGGTACCCTGTCCAATCATACCAACAAGCCCCAAAATATAACACGGACCTGCTCGAGGCCTCAAATCACGTAAATTAATATCAAAACCACGAATCGCACCTCAATTCAAGTTCAATGAACTAATCCAAATATTTGAATTTCAAACTTGCCCCAAACACGTCAAAACAACTCTGAATGACCCCAAATTTTATACACAACTCATAAATCACCATACGAACCTATTCCAAGGCTCGAATCCCAAACAGACATCGATAGCCACAAAGTCAACTATGGGTCAAACCTATGAACTTTTAAACCTTCAAACTGACAAATTTTACCAATTAGAGCCAAATCAACCTAGGAACCTCCAAATCTAAATTCGGACATATGCCTAAGTCCAAAATCACCATCCATACCTAACAGAACTATCAAAACTCCGATATACAAGATCAAATACATAAAAGTCAGACTTGGTTAACACTTCCAACTTAAGCTTCCAAACTAAGTGTTCTAATTCAATCCAAAACCTCCCGAAACAAAACCAATCATCCTCGCAAGTCACATAACAACAATTACACATACGAGGAGCATCAAATAAGAAAATGGGGCTCAAATACACAAAACGACTAGCCGGTCGTTACATTCTGGCAACTCCATAGTGCAAGCAATTTCAATTCGAAACACTGAACAAAGGCATCACTCCATTGTTTCAATGCAACAATTATCATTTGACTTGCCATTTTCAAGGTAGACTAGATTAAGTGTAGGATCAAAAACCTTCATTACTTGTAAAACTTCTTCTATATCCTCCTCTTATCTTAGGGAGTAAACAAGCCGGCACTTGTGGATTCAGGAGTGACATCAATTCGGAAAAGCGTTGTAGAAAGATAAAGATTTGCACTTTCCCTTTACAACATAGGAGGGATGGGCCTTGTTCCTTAAAATTATTGAGAGGATCGACGAATCTTAGACCGGGATCTAGAATTTAAGGAAGCGACTAGAGGGAAGCAACTAGGCTAGACTATTGTTCTTTTGGAGTAGCCTGACCCTCGAAAAGAGACTGTAATCGCAGCCAAGAATAAACATTCCAGTCGCTTCCTCAAATTCTGAATCTCGTTCTCAGCTTTGCCGATCCTCCTTAAGTTTTTTATCATGTTGAAGGCTTATGAATCGTTTTTCCCAAATGATCAAGCTTACCTCATCTCAGATCAATCTGCCCATGAATATGCAATGGGATGCGGGTATTTTGATGGATAGCTATGTTAGCTAGGCCACTACCTAATCAGAGTTTTCATCTAAACTAGTGCATTAAGTTCAGGTCTGACCATCTTAACAAAATCATGAATGTTTACACCATTCTTGAATATTTTATCCGTGGGACTTCTTCCCGTGAATGTTTCCAACAATAGAATTCCATAACTATACATGACACCATAGGTTGACAACTTACTGCATGTTACATATTCCGCCTGGTACAATTTTTTATTGGTGATTTAGCATCAAATATAAATTTTCTATACACATATTCAACACATCATGTCTAATAGACACAATTTTGGCTTGATTTCAAGTGTTCAGTAGGTATATTCCTCAATTCAAGTATCCAAATGAAAAATCCTAATGCTCTAGTCTCACGATCCAATTCTCACTATAGGCCATGATGGCGCTCATCGTCGCCGTTAAGCAAGCCAACAATGAACTATCAACTTCATTATTCATTTTATTACTTTGAAAATCATGAGATTTATTAAATAAATAAAATCATTGTGGAGAAAACCATGGCGATACAAATCATTAATTAAACATGAAAAGGAAATGGTGACAATATTAAGTAAAACTATAACATCTACTAGAAACTCCCAAAAATCGGTATCACAAATGCACGAGCATATACTAGGAGGTACAGTACTAATACAATATCTGTTTGGGATGTAAAAATAGACAGGACAACATAAATGAATTTGATGGAGACTCCGTGTGTTGCGGATCGTAACATGGAATGCAGCACACCGAAAAGTCCCCTGAACAGCTGCACTCATGCGCCCAAATGATCACCAAAAAATACTTGCACAATCAGTGCAGAAGTGTAGCATGAGTACGTAAATCAACACGTACTTAGTAAGTATCTAGCCTAACCTCGGAGAAGTTGTGACGAAGGATCGACATCGACACTTACTAGAGGTCCAATAAATCAATACAATAAATTATAAATAGATATAAAACACAACAGTAGTAATGAGGTAAGAACTGTAACTATCATAATCCTCCAACATAATATCCATGTGAATTTCTCAATTATCATATGATATCTCAACAGATAAGAAATATCCAGTGCTATCTCAAAAAGATAAGGAATATCAAACGCTATCTCAAACAGTTAAGGAATATCATGTAAATGTCAGGTCTCAATCAAAAGGTAAATCTCATGAATATTCGGACTCCTAGCGATATTACGCACGAGTTATGTCGAGGTCGTACGGCCCGATCCATAAAGTTGTGTACATACACTGCCAAGGTCGTACGACCTGATCCATGGATGCACTTCAAATCTACTGCTGAGGCGTTCGACCCGATCCCCAATAAGAGAAGAAACATATCGAATTGCGGGCCACGTATATGCAACACTAGAACAGGAACATAAAGTAAGCATAACTTTTACCAACAATTAAATATCCCGCCAAACAACTCGGGATAATGAGGTTCGACCTAACATGATCTATAATCAAATTTCATTTATAGGTTTTAGGTAATTAAACTAACAAGTTGAGTTTAGGTAATACAAATATTGCATGATAAAGTCCCAAGTCTACTCCGACATAAACATATTACTAGCTACGAACGGATTCTCGTCACTTTGTGCTTATGTGGCTCCCACAACAAGTAGCACATAACAAATATAACACCTACAAGGTAGTTTCCTCCTCACAAGGTCAGACATGAGACTTACCACGCTCCGAAATCTGATAACCGGATCCAACGCCTCTTTAACACCTCAAATTTATGCCAAACGATCTGAAACTAATCAAACAACTTGCAACCAATTCAAATATACTTCAATACTCAAACTTTAACAATTCATAATAATCCCAACACTGTTTGAAAAGTCAACCACCGAGCTCACGCACCCGGATTCTGAACATTTTCAAAGATAAACATTACCCATAACACCTCAAACACATATATATGATTTATTCCTAATTCTATGTCAAATTTCATGGTCAATATCCAAAACTACAAGTTCTAGGTTTTCTCCAAAAATCCCACAAATTTTACCAATTTTCATGATAAAATCCATATATAATCCATGTATTTAACTCATAGTGGGTGAGAATCAATTACATCATGATAGATGATTAAATGGCACTCAAACATCGCCCCCAAGGTCGGCACCAAAGAGGAAAATGAGATGAAATGAGCCAAAACTCGATTTGAAACTCTTATACACTACCCAGGCGTCCTTCTTCGCGAAGGCGGCATGACCCTCGCGTTTGCGAAGCACAACCAGCTCCCGTTCCAAAAACCTTCTTCGCGAATGCAAGAAAGGGGTCGCAAACGCGATACTTTACCAGGCGACCCTTCGCGAACGCGGCCAATCCTACGCGAACGCGAAGACCAGAATCTCCCAGGCCAAGCTTCCCCTACGCAAATGCGGCCCATATATCGCGAATGTGTAGAACCACTGCCCAGACCTTAGCGAATGCGAGGCCACCATCGCGAACGCGATGAACAAAATAGTCCTTCAGCTCAAATCCTTCTTCGCGAACGTGAGTTTCCCTCCGCGTTCATGAAGAACAAAACCAGCAGCAGCAAATCATCCAAACTTGGTTTTAAACCATCCCGAAACACACCCGAGGCCCTTGAGACCCAGCCCAATCATACCAACAAGTCCCAATACCTTATCCAAACTTATTCACAGGTTCAAAAAGCCACGAATTACATCAAAACCACGAATCGACGATCAAAACCTTCTCTTAACTTTCAAACTTCACCGAATGCGTCCAAATCACACTTAAATATTCTAGAATGACGCCGAATTTTACGTACATATCACAATTCAAAATATGAACATATTCCAAGGCTCGAAATCCCAAACGGACATCGATAACACCAAAGTCCACTTCATATCCAACTTAGAAAATGTTAAAACCTTCAAAATACCAATTTTCCCTAGTAAGTGCCAAAACACTTCCGGTCCACCCGATCCTCGATCCGAACATACACCCAAGTCCAAAATCATCATACGAACCTATCAGGACCTTCAAATCCTGATTCCGAGGTCATTTATACAAAATTCAAACCTTGGTCAATTCTTCCAACTTGAAGCTTCCGAATTGAGAATTATTCTTCCAAATCAACTCTGAACTCCTTAAATCGAAACCAACCATAGGTGCAAGTCATAATACATAAAGTGAGGCTACTCAAGGCCTCAACATACCGATGAAGCGCTAGAGCTCAAAATGACCGATCGGGTCGTTACATTCTCCCCCACTTAAACATATGTTCGTCCTCGAATATGCCAAGAACCATTCCAGTGCTGCCCAAAATCTTTGTTTAACACTTTATGCACCTACCCGTGCCACCACAACCCATATGAGCACGTTAGCTCAAGCCAGACTGAAGATCCTTCCTGCTACCTTAGCCTGCAAGCCTTAGAACCAAATTCCAACATCCAGAATTCTCTATAAGGTTCGATTCCAGCTTTCGCCGTATCAATGTTGACAAGTTGTACCAGAACATGATCATGCACCCATGCTGAAATCACACAATGCACCGCATAATTTGTATGCCCATAATAACATCCTCCAACAACAATAGCTGCAAATTCACGAACACGATGCCTGTAATATACCTCATAACACATATAAGCCTTGTTCCAACCCTCGCAATACTGCAATGATGAAAGAGATGTATTAAAACTCATAACCACCTGTCACATCAATAACTCATGGAGTCTCTCTGCTTGACAAGAACCATTGCCTTATTCTGAACTGATTAGTGACATTTTCCATCTGATATACATCATATAAAGCCGATTGCACTGACTTTAGGTCCAACAACCTTGTCTCGCCCAGTACCAGCTACTCGGGCAATAAAACACCTCAAACACCGTCTAAAATCTCATACGACACTATCAATGCGCTAATAAGCAATAACTCAAATACGACCAATAAGGAAAAATGAACTCTCGTAAAGTACTACTCAACCCGCATAACATTCAAATCAACTAGACAAACCCTATGAACCTATCTCAAGGGTAAGAAACAAAACAGACGAATAAGCATAAGGAACCATACTCAACATCTCATTGTTGCAGCGTGCAACCCAATCTAAATGTCATACCCGTGGAGGCGAGCCACCCGATCCACACATAACAATCAATAAGGAAATACCCATCGAGCCAAAATGCTCATACCTACTAAATGCTCGAATATCGATCACAAGCACGCCAATTGCATAAACACAACCCTGGGGAGATAGATAGCGACATGCACTAGAAAATGCCAAGCACGATTAAGGTATAATAAACGACCTACATCTCGAGAGAAATCTTGGTTACATAAAACCAAAATCTACATAGTATCACAACACACGTGTGAATAATCAAGCCGTCTCACAACCCACATGGCATAAAAGAGTAGCACATGAAATAGACGAAGGCATGAATATCATCCACCACGCCCGAGGACCCATCCATAAGTAATGATATGCCGAGTAAGCATAGTTGATCTGGTATAGAATATACATTCATATTAGGCCCACCCATGGACCTTAAAGCCGATTTCGATCATCCGCATATAGGTCTACAAACCTCCCAAATATCCACAATGACCCTATCCATGACACATACGATCAACCATCAAATCAAGAATAAACCTCCACAGTATGCAACCAAGGAACATAGGGTCTCTCAAATATAAACTCTCCAATTCGCGATACTACCAAAATCTTCATACCTGATTTCTATATCTACCCCTTAAATGACTGACACGCCGAACTTATACGATCATACCATGGAAGATACTCCCATAACCTTTCGCACCAGGTAGCAAAATCTGTACATCCATGGCTACCAACGTACTATTTGTTTAATGAAAATCAAGAACCCACAAATCAACACACAATGCATGTTCCGCAAGATACCATTCTCAAGCGACTCTAAAATAGCACCAACATACTATGGACATCTGAAATTTCATCCCTGTTCTTCCGAGCTCGTGACATTCCTGTAAAACCTGGACCGCAACCTTGATCCTCAAATTTCAATTCCATACCGCTCATTTCACCTATCATGTTGTTACGCAAGAAAATAAGAATTTCATCATAACTCCTGAACCACTGATAGAATAAACACTTCATCGGCTAGAAACCTTTCACTTAACTCATTTCAAAAGAAGAATCGCAACACACAACCAACTTCGCATTACCGCAAAAGGCACAGAACTCAAGTCGTGGCCAAGACCGTCATAACCCTTCAGGACCCATTTGCACATAACTAAACCACCAGGATTGAATCCCATAAAATAGCCAAATTACGGAGGTTGTCAAGCCCGCAAGTGTAGCCACGAATCACATGTATAGCATTATCATATTTATGGAAACCGATCTTTTCCCTAACCATGCCGCTCCAAACCACTACCAAACTGACTCAACCCCTAACTTTCTCATAGGAGATAGCCCATTTGTGTAACCTCATACCGACATCCTCCAATGGCATAGCCATAACCACATCCATTATGAAATCAGTTAATTCTCCTAGGTCCATACTCATCCGCCAGTTGTAAGAATCGGTTCATCCCATTAGCATCAACTGAAGGTCCAACAATACGTTTGAAACTCGAAGCCACATAGCATCCCAAAACAACAACCAAGCATTCCTATCCTTCTTCATTCCCAACAAACTTCTTTTCGTCATATTCAAACTTCCTAAGTATCAAAGCCACCATTCCAAACAAAAATACATAGATCTAGTCTTCTGCCCACCATGACCTAGATCATACGAAGCTTTCTCAAAGAAAGTGGCTACCCTACCACAAAATCCATACGATACGCTCTTACTCCCACTTCGATTTTGCCTCCTACCGAAGCGAACTACTCGATCTCTGCTAACAATTCAACCACCGCAATATATATCCAGTAATGCCCCATCTTCCGCCACCAATAATGTCATCCCTCATCACTATCTATCTCTGTAGCACCCGAACAAATAAAATTTCTTCAACTATAAGCCTCATCAAGAATCATCTCTCGAACCGTCAACACTGGAAATACCGATTCGACTCCGAAATCGCAACACACCATCATATCCGATAACCGCTGCTTAGATACCATTTCACAACATTGTTCCCTAAAGGCAAACAAATAAAGACCAGCATAGTGACATGCCTTAATGCATTCAAACAAGGACGACAATACCATAACACAAACAAGAATTACACCAAGTTCAAAAAATATTCAATCTCGCTACTCTGTCAACCAAAGACTGAACATCCATAGTCCAATTGTATCTCCTCCGCTGGGATTAAATGGCGAATCTCTAAACCATGAACTGAATAACCCTTCTTTTGAATCATTCACTGTCGCGACTAATAAATAAGCACCCTACCATTTATACTAGCACTGCGCGATAACAACGCATGAACATCACAATACACTGTTCATATCTTCGAAATCGTAGGCAATACTAACACTGGGCTGAAATGACAGAACACCCTTCCACACGGCGACGATAATAGTTTGCCCGAATACGCAGAGAAAAATACTCTGCACCACATCTGTAGCACCACTGTAACTCCTCGATGCCCAATTGATAACAAGCACTCAATATCGCGTTTGAATAAGTATGAAGGAACTGATTACATATGCTTCAACATAATCGAATCGCATAATAAGGAATTAAGAAAGGGAAGTTCTCCTAACAGTCATGTAGCCTCTCGAAGATAAGTACAGACGTCTTTGTACCTATCCACAAGACTCTACTAGCTCTACTCATGATTCGTGAGATATAAGTGAACTAAGTGCTCTAATACCAAGCTTTCACGACCCAATTGCCACTATAGGCCATGTGGAGCCCAACGTCGTTGTTAGGCAAGCCAACGGTGAACTATCAACTTAATTATTCATTTAATTACTTTTGAAATCATGAGTTTTATTAAATATAGAAAATCAATGTGGAGAAACCCATGGTGATACAAAACATTAATTAATCATGAAAAGGAAATGGTGACAATATTAAGAAAAACCATAACATCTACTAGAAACTCCCAAAATTCAGTATCACAAGTGCATTAGCATATATTAGGAAGTACAACACTAATACAATATCTGTTTGGGATATAAAAATAGACAGGATATTATAAATGAACACGATGGAGACTCTGTGTGCTGTGAATCATAACATGGAATGCAGCTCACCGAAAAGTCCCTCAACAGCTGTGCTAATGCACCCAAATGACCACCAAAAATCATCTACACAATCAGTGCAAAAGTGTAGCATGAGTTACGTAAATCAACGCGTACCCGGTAAGTATCTAGCCTAACTTCGGAGAAGTAGTAACGACGGGTCGACATCGACACTTACTAGAGGTCCAATAAATCAATACAATAAATTATAAATAGATATAAAACATAACAGTAGTAATGAGATAAGAACTGTAACGATCATAATCCGCCAACATATTGTCCATTTGAATTTCTTAATTATCATATGCTATCTCAACAGATACGAAATATCCAGTGTTATCTCAACCAAAAAAAGAATATCAAATGCTATCTCAAACAGATAAGGAATATCAAACGCTATCTCAAACAAATAAGGAATATCATGTAAATTTTAGGTCTCAATCAAAAGGAAAATCTCATGAATATTCGGACTCCTAGCGATATTACGTACGAGTTATGCCGAGGTCATACAACCCGATCCATAAAGTCGTGTACATACAATGCTGAGGTCATTCGGCCCAATCCATGGATACATCTCAAATATACTACCGAGGCGTTCGGCCTGATCCCCAAGAAGAGAAGAAACTTATCGAATTACGGGCCACGTATATGCAATACTAGAACAAGAATATAAAGTAAGCATAACTTTTACCAAAAATTAAATATCCCGCCAAACAACTCAAGGTAATGAGGTTCGACCTAACATGATCTCTAATCAAATTTCATTTATACGTTTTAGGTAAAGAAGCTAACACGTTGAGTTCAAGTAATTCAAATATTGCATGATAAAGTCTCAAGTCTACCCGAAGATAAACATAATTTTAGCTACGTATGGACTCTCGTCACCTCGTGCGTATGTGGCTCCCACAACAAGTAGCACATAGCAAATATAACACCTACGGGATAGTTTCCCTCTCACAAGGTTAGAAAGGAGACTTACCTCGCTCTGAAATCCGATATCCGGCTCCAACTCCTCTCTAACACCTCAAGCCGATGCGAAACAATCCGAAACTAATCAAACAATGTGCAAACCAATCAAAATATTCTCTAATAATCTTAATTTATACAATTCTCAACTCCGCTCGAAAAATCAACAAAGTCAACCTCCGGGCCCACACGCCCGAATTCTGAAAATTTTCGAAGATAAACATTACTTGTAACACCTCGAACTCAAATATATGATTTATTCTAATTCCATGTCCAATTTCGTGGTTAAAATCAAAAAATACAAATTCTAGGTTTTCTCTAAAACTCCCACAATTTCTACCAATTTTCATGTTAAAATCTATTTATAATCCATGTATATAACTCACAATGAATGGGAATCACTTACCTCATAATAGATAATGAAAATGGCACTCCAAAATCACCCCAAGATTGGCTCCAAATAGATAAATGTGATGAAATGAGCCAAAACTCGATTTAAAACTCTTATACACTACCCCAAGCATCCCTCTTCACGAACGCGGCATGACCGTCGCATTCCCGAAGTACAACCAGCTCCCATTCCAAAAACCTTCTTCGCCAACGCGATGCTTTACCAGGCAACACTTCGCGAACGCGACTAATCCAACGCTAACGCGAAGGCCAGAATCTTCTAGGCCCAGCTTCCCCTACGCGAACGTGACCCCCATATCGCGAACATGTGGAACCATTGCCCAGACCTTCGCGAACGTGATGAATAAAACAGTCCTCCAGCTCAAATCCTTCTTTGCGAGCACGAGCTTCCTTCCGCGTTCATGAAGAATAAAACCAGAACCAGCAACCAGCAGCAGCAAATCATCCAAACTTGGTCCGAAACACACCCGAAACCCCGTCCAATCACACCAACAATTCCCAATGCCTTATCCAAACTTATCCAAAGGTTCGAAAGGCCATGAATAATATCAAAATCATGAATCAACGATCAAAACCTTCTCTTAACTTTCAAACATTCAAACTTTGCCGAATGTATCCAAATCACACTTAAAGATTCCGGAATAATGCTGAATTTTACATATAAGTCACAATTCGCTATATGAACCTATTTAACATCTCGGAATCCCAAACGGACATCAATAACACCAAGGTCCACTTCATATCCAACTTAAAAAATTCTAAAATCTTCAAAATTCCATCTTTCAACAATAAGTGCTGAAACACTCCCGGTCCACCCGAAACTCGATCCTAACATACGCCTAAGTTCAAAATTATCATACGAACCTATCGAAACCTTCAAATCCTGATTCCGAGGTCGTTTACTTAAAAGTCAAACCTTGATCGACTCTTCCAACTTGAAGCTTCCGAATAGAGAATTATTCTTTCAAATCAACTCTGAACTCCTCGAAAATCAAAATTAATCACACGTGCAAGTCATAATACATATAGTGAGGCTACTCAAAGCCTCATCCGCCGAACGACGCGCTAGAACTAAAAACGACCGGTCGGGTCGTTACATCTAGAATGCATTAGTTAGAACATTTGTCATTGTTCCTCCAATGCAATATCTAGAATGCATCTAATAGCCGTCACCTTAACAACTAGAAAGAAATGTGTTAATGATATATAGCGTATTGAAAATAAGGAGAGTTTGTCTTAGAATTACAGCTGCAATGAAGGTAGATGTTACAACTAGAACTTAAGAGGAGATATATATACGAGACTAGTGCAGCAGTTTCTAAATATTTGTCTCAAAATCCTTTTTGTCTATATACGTTTATACATTTGGTTATTTCGCCCTCAAAAGTAAATTGCGTTATTACTTATTGCATGTCTCCAACCCAATTTAAAAAATTTACTATGTATCAAAGTGACGGAAGGATAGAAAGAAAGGAAAATAAAAGATTGTATTTAATTTTCTTGTTAATCACCACATTAATAAATACATATATAGTTTCTTCTCGCCCTACTATCTATTTACATTTGGAGCCTCCTCACATACCCCTCTCAAGTTCCCTATATCATAAGAGTTAATTATTTTTTAGTATAACTGTTCTATCCACTCTCTGTCTTTCCTGCTCAATCTACAACCATTTTATTGGAATTAAATCCGTAAAATAATTTGGACTATATTTTAAATTCAAGATATATTAGTTCAAATAAATTTATTGGGCTATATAATTAGATTAGTTATGTAAGTCCAACATATATGGATTAAATAAATAAGTCTTAATCCATTGGGCTAGCCCATTTAATTGGACTAAAGTGATGAGCCCACTTCATTAAACCCAAGATATCATCTTCCTAGAGGCCCAGTTTGGTGCCACGTGTCAAATGGCGTGGCACGCCAAGTTAAACAAAAGAACCAATGGGATCATGTCACGTGTCAAAATGACAAGGCATGCCAAGTCATATTAAAAGGCCAATGAAATCACGCCACATGTGCAAGTGACATGTTCTGGCCAATCAAATGCGGCCTTGTCATACTTCAATTTGATTGGTCGGAAAGAGTTTGTTCTTATCATAACCCTTCCCTCCCACAACTATAAATAGGGGTCTTCATAACCCAGAAAAGACACCAGAAGTTATAACAAGAAGCAAGAAAGAGCTCGTGGATCAAACGCTGCAAATTCTTTCATAAGTTTCAAGCTTCAAGCAATCAAGTTCAAGCTCAAGAACGAAGAACAAATCAAGTTCAAGCTCAAGAACGAAGTACAAATCAAGTTCAAGCTCAAGAATGAAGTACAAGTCAAGTTCAAGCTCAAGAACGAAGAACAAATCAAGATTCAAGGAGTACGAGTTCAAATCAAAGTTCATGCTAGTTGAATCCAAGATCATCGTTCGTGACAACAAATATAGATTCAAGATCAAACTCAAAGGCCCTTGAATTTATATTGGAAAAGTAGAATTAGAGGAACCAGAGAGATTGTAACACTCAAATATTTAAAATAAAATACTACGATTGTTGCAATATTTTTCTGTGTCGATTATTTTCTCGATGCAAATTTATTGTCTACAAATTCAGGCACACCCAGTGGGACAATTTCTACCTCTCATCTCAACTTTTCAAATCACCAAAGTTCAAGAACATTGAAATGGCTTCAAAGAAAATCAACTCCAGTTTAACTTCCACCAAGGCTGCTAATTTCAGGTTCTATGTTGATGTGGAAAGCATCCTCGATGTTACCTTTGGAAGCTTTGGACCAGTTACGAGGAGCAAAGAAAGCTCGTTAGGACAATAAGCACACCAAGTGTCATCCGCATCAACCCCTGTTTTCGAATCTTCATCCTCAAAAGGAGCAAGATCTTCCACAAACGTACCCGAAGGGAAAAGCGATGTTGCTGAAAAGATCAAGAAAACTCTTGCTCTGCTTGACCTCTCCGGATCCAAGAACTCGGTTGTGAAGGAAGATGATGATGCTTCAAGGGAGGGATCCGACCCACTTACACCGCGTAGTGTGAGCCATTCTAGAATCAATTTGTGTGACAATCTATGCTACTCCCCATCATCTACAACAATCATGCAAGCTATGGTGACAAACACTTCATCTGTGGAAGAGCAGCTCGCGAACTTAACAAAAGCAATCGTTGGCTTGACCAAGTGCATGCAAAATCAAGATGCTAGAATTGACAAGGTAACAGACAGAGTGGGAATCTTGATGGAATAAGAATCTACCCATGCACCTGGCAATCTCCCAGAAGTTCCAGAGATTGATTCTCCCCCGATACGAGTAGCATCCGTTAAGGCTATCCCTATCTCATCTGAAGGGATGATTCCCATCGATCAACTGAAGGAGTTCATTAAAGGAACTATTAAGAATAAATATGAAGTTGTTGCCAAGTCCTCCCTTACATACGCAAAGTCATACACTGCAAGGATCGATATGTTGAAGATGCATGCTGGCTATCAACCTCCAAAGTTTCAACAGTTTGATAGTAAAGGCAATCCAAAGCAATATATGGCGCACTACGTTGAGACATGAAACAATGCTGGGACTTATGGATATTACCTTGTCCAATAGTTTTTCCGCTCGCTAAAAGGAAATGCTTTTGATTGGTATACAAACCTCGAGGAGGGATCTATTAATAGATGGGATCAACTAGAGGAAGAGTTCCTCAATCACTTTTATAGCACAAGGCGTACTATGAGCATGGTGGAACTCACAAATACTCGTCAACAGAAGGGTGAACTAGTTATCGACTTTATCAATCGTTGGAGGAACGCAAGCCTCAACTGTAAAGACAAGCTTAGTGAAGCTTCTGGCATAGAGATGTGCATCCAAGGCATGCATTGGGGATTGCGCTACATCTTGCAAGGTATCAAGCCTAGCACATTTGAAGAACTTGCAACTCGTGCCCATGACATGGAATTGAGCATGGCCTCTGCTGGAAATGAAAGGCTGCCCATCTATGAACCTCGCAAAGGGAACGACAAGCAAGAAGTTAGAAAATGGAGCAAGTTTGTGCCAAAATCTGAAAATAAAGAAGCTATGAATGTCAACACATCACCTGTAAAGTTCACGACGAAGGTGAGCAAGAAGAAGAGTATGAAATCCACTTCTTTTCAAGATAAGCCAAATGGAAAGTTGACTCTAAAAGAAATGCAAGAGAAAGAATACCCATTACTAGATTCTGATGTGCCAACCATTTTCGAAGAACTCCTCAAGTTAAATCTCATTGAGCTTCAGGAGATGAAGCGGCCAAATGAAGCTGGGAAAACTAATGACCCAAATTACTGCAAATATCATCAACTTGTGAGCCACCCTCTTAAGAAGTGCTTTTTCTTCAAGGACAAAGTTATGGACTTGGATCGTGAAAAGAAGATTGTGCTTGAAGATGAGAAAGCAAGTGCAAACCAAGTCTCTATCACCTTTGGCTTATTCATTCCAGACAAATTATGTAGTTTTAAAGAAAGTAAAGATGGAAAATTACTGGAGAACAATAAAGTTGAAGACAGTCAACCTGAGGATGATGAAGGTTGGACGTTGGTGACTCGTCGTAGGCACCACAGAAGAAGCCCATGAAAAGAATCAGTAGAACAACCAACAAGAAAAATGATGGTAAAAAGACCAAGGAGATGGAATCCAGTTAAGCACTTAAAGAAAGCAAAAGTGGAGGTGCACCACCCTCAAAAGCCACGACATCTAGTGACCTTGGAGGAGTTTTTACCAAGTTGGTTCCGCACGAAGATTTCCCATGGGTGTATTAATGCCTCATGTTGCCATGCTGACGAAGGGGGAGAACAGTGTGATGACCTACTGTTGGCACCATCTTCGGAAAATCTCATCGAGTCTACTCCTCAATAAGTTAATGCTTGTGAGAAAAAAGTCACATTCACAAATGACGATCTTCTACTAGGTGACACTCTTCATAACCGCCCATTGTACCTGGTTGGCTATATGTGTGATGAAAGAGTAAATCAAATTTTGATTGATGGAGGATCCTCAATGAAAATTTTTCCAATTCGCACTGTGAAAGAACTTGGTATTCCCATGAACGAACTCTATGAAAGTCATGTGATGATCCAAGGATTCAACCAAGGGGGCAAAGAGCCATAGGTGCGATCAGGTTGGGAATCACCATTGAAGATATGCAATCAAGTGCATGGCTGCATGTGATCGATGCAAAGACTTCATACAATGTCTTACTCGGAAGGCCTAGGATAGATGAGAATAAAGTGGTTTCATCTACCTACCATCAACGTTTGAAGTACTTCGAGGGTGAAGTCGAGAAGAAGATAGTTGCTGATGATGAGCCATTCACCGAGGCTGAGTCACACTTCGCCGATGCAAAGTTTTACTTGAAGAACCGCATTGTGAAGGAGCTAAAAGCTGATGATGGCATGAAAAGAAAGAATGACGAGCCCACAACTAAAAGAGCTGAGGTGATTGCTGGTAGAGCCAAAGCTATTACTGAGGAGGTACAATCCAACGCGAATAAATCTCATAGAGGGGATATTGCATCTTATGGCAAAAAAGTAAGTCCTGCACTCCAATATGTCCCTAAAAGAAAGAAATATAAAGGCGGATCATCTAATCTCCAAACTAACTTGCTAAAGTTGTTAACTCTTCAAGTAAAATGAATTGAGGTAGTAAAGTTGTCCTCAAAGCCACTTGCAGGGTTTGTAGCCCAAAATCATTTGTAGAATATGGCACTCCCTACAAAGCGAACAGATGAAGGTTTTGATCCTAATGCTTATAGGCTATTTGCAAAAGTTGGACACAATCCTAATGAGCCATTAAAGTTAGGGAAGCTCCCATCAGAAGATACGATGAGGCAACCACGTGAAGGTTTAGGATACAAGCAACCGTCACCAGTGCGCATCTTCATAAGAAGGGCGAGCAGCAATTATATCACTGTAGAAGACGAATCTGTCGCTTCTAAAATGCCTTTTATCTTTGATCGACTTAGAAAATCAACTGTGAGAACTTCTGTATTTGAGAGATTAGGTCCATTGAAGAAGGGGAATAAATTCCAGAGAAATTATCGAAATACAAAAACAACCGCTTTGCCCAAAATTCAGAAGATCTCTAAAGATTTCCAAAGTTTGGTTCCTTCTAGAATGAAGCGACAAACAAAAGCCATGGTTTCGTGTGATGAGGTACTGAAGGTGAAGCCATACACTGTGGTCTACACTAAAGAATGTGATGAAGATGAAGAAAGTGTGGGTTCTTCGTATCATATTACTGCACAAGGCGAGCATGGTGTTTTATCTCTAATGGAGGATGACGAGAAATTGGACGATGTTACACCGTGTTATCACATATCCTTCAACGATGGGGACCCTCAAGAAGATGAAGATGCGAAAGATGCTCTACCTGAACTTGAAAAAGGAGTGAAGACTACAGTTGGTGCCTTAAAGAAGTTAACCTTGGCACCGATGAAGAACCAAGACCCACCTACCTAAGTGCTTTACTAGATGTCACGCCCCATACTCAGGGAGCGCGACCGGCGCTCAACCGAGAGAGCCCGGCCGAGAAAGCGTATTATATGTCCTTCTACCCAAACTCATCCATGAATAAAGAGGAGATGTACTCCATTAATCAATCACTGAAAAGATTTTATTAACAACTTCTTTTTCATTCCCATTAGCAGCTTCATTCATAATTTCCAAAACATTACGAGTTTATAGAATTAATGAAAAACATAATTTCCAAGTACCAACATTTCTAGTTCAATTCCCAACATCAACCATAACCCACAACCTGTCTACGGAGCCTCTAAGTACAATAGAAGAGTAATATGGAAATGCCGGCAACAAGGCCCCGGCTATACCTCAAAACACTGTACATGAGAAACAAAAGATACATGACCCCGAAATGAAGTGGGGCTCACCAAATCAGCTGAAAAGAGTGTACTGCTATCATTGATCAATGCCGCCTGCTGAAGAACCACATGCATCCATTAAAGATGCAGCGCCCCCGACAAAAGGACGGCACTAGTATGTATAGCTAAATATCCTCTTTCAAAATAGAATGCCCATATAAGAAAAGGCAACACATAGAAACAGTAAGTCACAATCAATAATATCCAAACATCCAGTTAAAACATAATAATTTTCAAAATACGAACATATATAATTTTGGTTGGGAGATCATTAGCACCGATATACCACCATCTTTGTTAGCACGGAGTCCGATCATGCCCGATCGGCTAGGCTATCTCCCCATGAACAATGTGGTTTGACATGTGATGCGAAAGAAAGTTGTTACCATGAGTAGTACCACCATATGCGCAATATGGCGTCTGATCTCCACCCGATCAGCTAGGCCGCCTTCCCACATATGCCGTGCGGGTTGACTTTTCCAATCCTCAAAGGTTCCAGTTTCATCCAAATTAAGGGGAATAACATCACAATCTACCCCTACACCGGCACGTGTAGTTTCAGGTGTGGGCCTTATGACCCACCCTTCCTAGATATTGCTAATGATGCTCCCAAAAATAGTTTTGATTTGATTTGCAAACAGAAATATCATAAATACAATTGTACTCACCTCAACATCTTTCACATTGTATGAATTCTCATTAGTATTTCCAATCATTCACAACAATAATATTTTCTTGGCTCATTAGGCCATTCACAAGATTCTTTATTCCTGGCACGATGGCCGTATTTCATATTCCACACTTTCACCTCTTTCAATTTCAAAGATCACCATCAAGTATCAACATATAGGATATTTCAGAAATCATATACTTCAAATCCATTTGAAATGGAAACTTCAAACACAAATGGTTTCTTCCCAAAGAATGAGGCATACCAACCAACAATAGAAACACACATGAAAAATCATAAACAGTCAATACACCATTTACTCTTGCAATACTCTTCCCCAGAAATGACAATGTACAATTTCAACACATGAGTATATAGAACTCGAATCACACTGGATATATTTATAAATCAAAGCATTAGTTAAAGCAGCCACTAATGGGCATGAATTTAGTACAAAAGCTTTTAGACAATTCTATCTTTCATTGAAACACGACTCAAAGCCATAACCTTTTAATACGTAACCCATACTTTGAACCTTACAGAAACATTATGGAATTCAATTCCAAGAGAGAAAGTTTAGCCAACATACCTCAATCGAGCTTCCTTAACTCTAGAATGATCCGGAATTCTTAGCAATCCCGATCTATTTTGAGACATAACAAAATTGAACCATTATTAGGAAGATATTCATGGTCTCAGCTCATTTGAGCATTTTATCAGATACTAGGTGTGCAAATTTAACCACAAAGTTCTTCTATAAGATTTTCTTCACTCCACAACCCAGTCCTTACTTATTTCAGCTCAACAATCTTCCCACAACTCTTATTGGTACATGCATGTATAAATAATAATCTCATACCCATGAATCATACTCCTAATCAACCATTTTCTACCCAAATTCGAAATTGAAAACTAGGGTATGGAACCTTACCTCTTAGATGAAGAACTTGTGGGTTTTCCTTGTTAATCTTCCAAGTTTTGAGCAAGACTTGATGAATAATTAGCCTAGGGTTTTCCTCTCTCTCTCTCTCTCTCTCTCTCTCTCTCTCTCTCTCTCTCTCTCTCTCTCTCTCTCTCTCTCTCTCTCTCTCTAAAATACTCTCCCTTCTCTCTAAAACATTAGATTTTTGCTCAAAAATGACCCAAAGCGTGTATTTAACGAGGTAGGGTCGGGTTTTAAAAACCCATAAATGGAGCTCCGGAATAGGTTCTGCGGTCGCATATGCGACCGCATATCGGTCGCATAATTACATACCAAAACGATCAAAAAGTTATCCGTGTATGCAGTCTGCATAACTGTTATGCGATCGCATAATGCACCACATAACAGTTATACGGTTGCATAGCCGACCGCATAATTTCCCCATACTAGCCCTTCTCCTGCTCACTTCTGCGGCCATTATGCAGCCCGCAGAGTGATTATGCGGTCGCATAATGGACCGCAAAAACATGCTTTTCTGCCAAAAATTTACCTATACATTCTGGTGCATTGTTCAATCCAAAAAGTCCATACCGCGGCAAGCAAGCTCGCCGCGAAGATTTTATACCATCCTCAAACACGTAAGCCTACTCCAGCACCACGAAACCTTGAATTTACTTGCAAAATTTACGGGGCTTTACATTGAAATACTTCAAAATTTTCCGGGGTGTTACACTAGAAGTGGATGAAGAAAGCACTTATATTGAGTTACTCAAGGAGTTCAGGGATGTCTTTGCTTGGAGCTACAAAGAGATGCCTGGCTTGGACCCAAAAGTAGCAGTCCATCACCTTGCCTTCAGGAATAGTGCTCGCCCTGTTAAATAAGCCCAAAGGCGCTTTAGGTCAGACTTGGTTCCCTTGATTGAAACCGAAGTTAACAAACTTATCGAAGCTAGCTTTATTCGTGAAGTTAAATACCCAACATGGGCTTCAAGTATTGTCCCTGTAAGGAAGACGAATGGCCAGATTCGAGTGTGTGTCGACTTCAGGGATCTCAACAATGCATGTCCCAAAGATGAATTCCCACTTCCTATTCCAGAGTTGATGATCGATACTACTACTAGGTATGAGGCAATGCCATTTATGGATGGTTCGTCAGGCTATAACCAAATTCGCATGGCACCAAAAGATGAAGAGCTTACTGCATTCCGCACCCCCAAGGGTATTTATTGTTATAGGGTAATTCCTTTTGGCTTGAAGAACGCTGGTGCTACTTATCAAAGGGCTATGCAGAATATTTTTGACGACCTTCTCCACAAAAATGTCGAATGCTATGTGGATGACTTGGTGGTAAAATCAAGAAAGAGGGGCGACCGCTTGAAAGACTTAAGCATGGTGTTTGAGTTGCTTTAGAGGTACCAACTTAGGATGAATCCATTGAAATGCGCCTTTGGAGTTACTTCCGAAAAGTTCCTTGGTTTTATTGTCCGATATTGAGGGATTAAAATTGATCAAGCCAAAGTAGATGCAATCTTGAAAATGACCGAACCTCGAGATATTCACGAATTGAAAAGTCTGCAAAGAAAGTTAGCGTGCCTTAGGAGATTCATCTCAAACCTAGTTGGGAGGTGCCAACCATTCAGTCGCCTTATGAAGAAAGGTGTCCCTTTCAAATGGGACCAAGCATGTAGGAATGCCTTTGAGAGCATTAAATCCTACTTGATGAAGCCTCCGGTTTTAGCAGCCCCTATACTTGGAAAGTCGTTGATACTATATATTTCAGCACAAGAAAGGTTTGTTGGAGCGCTGTTGGCCCAAAAAATAGTGAGGGGAAAGAAAACTCTCTTTACTACTTGAGCAGGATGATGACACCAAACGATCTGAATTATTCGCCAATTGAAAAGTTGTGTTTGGCGCTAGTCTTCTCAATTCAAAAGTTGAAGCACTACTTTCAAGCTCATGTTGTTCAATTTGTTTCTAAAGCAAATCCCATCAAGTTCGTGATATCAAAACCTATTCTTAGTGATCGACTAGCAAGATGGTATCTCCAATTTCAACAATTCGAGATTTTGTATATCCCTCAAAAGGCTATAAAAGGACAAGCATTGGCAGACTTCTTGGCAGATTACCCTATACCTGATGATTGGGAGCTAACTGATGAACTACCTGATGAGGATGCTATGGTCATTGAAGTTCAACCTTCATGGAAGATGTACTTTTATGGTGATGCACATCGTGGAGGAGCTGGTGCTGGTGTAGTATTTGTCACTTCTCAAGGTAAAGTTCTGCCCTACTCTTTTACGCTGACACAACTCTACTCTCACAATGTTGCTAAGTATCAAGCACTAATACTTGGGCTTGATATGGCTGTCGAAATGAAGCTGTTGCAATTGCAAGTCTTTGGTGACTCTCAGTTGGTGATTAACCAGCTTTTAGGTAGTTACGAGGTCAAGAAACCTGAACTATGCCCATATCATGATTATGCTAAAAGATTAATGGTATGGGTCAGTGACGTGACTATTCAACATATGCCAAGGAAATAAAACAAGAAGGTTGATGCTTTAGCTGCCCTAGCTTCATCGTTAACCCTGCCTGATCAAGCGCAAGTTACTGTCTGCCAAAAATGGGTAGTACCGCAGCCAAATGAGGTTGAAGGTGAAGGAAATGAACTCAATCATCTTGTCGATGTTTCTGAAGCTGAGAAAGAAGAATGGCGATAACCCATTATCGACTACTTAAGCTATGGGATACTTCCAGAAAATCCAAGGAGAAGGACTGAAATCCGTCGTCGTGCATATCGTTCCTTTACTACAAAGATACTCTATACCAAAGCTCATTCGAGGGAGTACTCTTACGATGCATAGAAGAAGCACTCCAAGCTTTGCAAGAGGCACATTTTGGGGTATGTGGGTCAGACCAGTCTGGACCAAAGCTCCACTCCCATATAAAAAGGATGGGATATTATTAGCCAATGATGGTAAAAGATTTCTTGGACAATGCTTGAATATGCAAGGCTTGTCAATTCCATGCGAATTTTATTCATCAACCTCCTGAAGTGTTGCACCCGACTGCGGCATCCTGGTCGTTTGACACTTGGGGATTGGATGTTGTTGGACCACTGCCAAAGTCCTATGGTGGGCACCTATACATCTTGGATGCAACTGACTACTTCTCGAAATAGGCTGAAGCTATTGCTCTTAAGGAGGTAAAGAAGGAAAATGTTTCAAGTTTCATCCGAGTAAACATAATCTATCACTTTGGCATTCCTCGTTACATAATAACGGATAATGGAAAGCCATTCGGTAATAGGTTGATGAACAAGATTTGTCTCTTTGGCTTCAAGCAACGTAACTCTTCAATGTACAAATGCGGCCGCCAATGGTCTAGCTGAGTCATTCAACAAAACTCTATGCAACTTGTTAAAGAAAGTCATCTCCAAATCCAAACGAGATTGGAATGACCGTATGGAACAAGCTCTATGGGCATATAGGACGACTCACTACACGCCAACACAAGCGACTCCTTATTCACTCGTTTATGGAGTCGAAGTTGTCTTGCCACTCGAGTGTCATATACTTTCATTACAACTGGCTATTCAAGAAGGAATCACTGATGAAGAAAATGCTTAACTTCGATTAGCAGAGTTGGAGGCTCTTAATGAGAGGAGGTTGGAAGCTCAACAGAGTCTTGAATGTTATCAAGCTCGATTGTCTCGTGCCTTCAATAAAAGAGTTCGCTCGATATCCTTTCAAGTAGGAGATTAAGTCCTTGCCATTCGAAGACCCTTTATTACTTCCCATAAACCTATAGGGAAGTTCACTTCAAAATGGGATGGGCCATATGTCGTACAAGAAACTTACTCAAGTGGGGCTTACAAGCTGGTTGATGCAGATGGAATGAGAATCGGCCTTATCAATGGCAAGTTTTTGAAGAAGTATTATCCTTGAAGTTGCAACTCTCCTTGATGCATGAGCCTAAACTGCATGTTCCAACACTCCTGGCCTGCATGAGTCTAAATTGTGTACAGCCCACCACCAAAAAAAAGGACCGCTAGGTTGAAAACCTCAAAAGAGGCAGCCTAGGCAAAAGGTAGGACGTCAAAACAAATATAAAAAAAAGTCCACCAGGTTGAAAGCCTCGAAAGATGCGGCCTAGGAAAAAGTTAGGAAATAAAAAAATAAAAAAATAAAAAATATCCACCCATTCTAAACTACGGTATGACTTGATCCTCTTCATCGAGGTACATAGGCAGCTTAGAGTTTCATTCTGAGTTCAGTCCCATAAGTTTAAAAGATACATAACCCCCAATCGTTGTCCGAATGAAGTACGATGGAGTGTAATTCATTCAATCAGCACTTGAAAATCGAGCTGAGATACCATTCTGTTAAACTCTGGATCCTATTTTATTTAAAGGGGGCAACCCTCCATGGTAAATTGGTATCTTCAATGGGACGATTTTAGGAGGATGCCAAGTATCTGCACTGAAATCCAGGGGTTCACTATGTCTTCATGGTCACCAAATCTTTAAGTTTGCTGGTCCTCAAGTTCTTCGGTCTTCAAGTCGAAATATTTAAGCCTCCAAGTCTTCAAGTTGAAGTCTTCAAGTTGAGGTCCTCAAACTCGCCGGTCTTCAAGTGGAAGTATTTGAACCCTCAAAGTCTTCGGGTTGAAGTGTCAAAGTCCGCCGAATCTTCAAGTCCAACAAATCTTCAAGTTTGTCGGTCTTCAAGTTGAAGTATGAAAAATCTGCCAAATCTACAAAGTTTTCCAAGTGTTCGAATCGACGTCGTCAAGTCCACGAAGTCTTCGAGTTAAGCCTTTATAATTTTTCAATCTTAAGGTAGACATATAAGTCCCTTTGCACCTTAAGTTGGCCTCTTCGTGGGTTTGTCCATAAAAGAAAACTATAACTTTCCAATCTTAAGGTGGACATATAAGTCCATTTGCATATTAAGTTGGCCTCTTCATGGGTTTGTCCTTAAAAGGAAGCTATACTTTCCAATCTTAAGGTGGACATGTAAGTCTCTCTGATAGTCGGGGCACACTGAGAGTAATCTCTCTGATAGTCGAGCCATATTGAGAGTAATCTCTCCGATAGTCGAGCCACATTGAAAGAAATCTCTCTGATAGTCGAGCCACATTGAGAGTAATCTCTCTGATAGTCGAGCCACATTGAGAATAATCTCTTCGAAAATCAGGTCATTTTAAGAGTAATCTCTCTAATAGTCGGGCCACGTTGAGAGTAATCTCTCCAATAGTCGGGTCGTTTTGATAGTAATCTCTCTGATAGTCGGGCCACATTGAGAGTAATATCTCCGATAGTCGGGTCATTTTGAGAGTAATCTCTCCGATAGTCGAGCCACATTGAGAGTAATCTCTCTGATAGTCGGGTCATTTTGAGAGTAATCTCTCCGATAGTTGAGCCACATTGAGAGTAATCTCTCCAATAGTCGGGTCACTTTGAGAGTAATCTCTTTGTTAGCCGGGTTATTTTGAGAATAATCTCTCCGACAGTCGAGTCACATTGAAAGTAATCTCTCTGATAGTCGGGTCATTTTGAGAGTAATCTCTCTGATAGTCGAGCCACATTGAGAGTAATCTCTCCGATAGTCGGGTCATTTTGAGAGTAATCTCTCCGATAGTCGATCCATATTAAGAGTAACATCTCCGATAGTCAAGTCATTTTGAGAGTAATCTCTTTGATAGTCGAGCCACATTGAGAGTAATATCGCCGATAGTCAGGTCATTTTGAGAATAATCTCTCCGATCCGATAGTCAAGCTACATTGAGAATAATCTCTCAGATAGTCGGGCCACATTAAGAGTAATCTCTCTGATAGTCGGACAAGGATAAGTAACCATCCCTTCACACCCTGAAATTGCCTTCTTCATGCATGGATTATCACGTTAATGCTTTTGAGTCCACAAAAATAGACTCAAGTGGCTTGCAAATACTGCGAATTGATGCTCACAAGTTGGAGAGTACGCATCCTTATATAGATTTCTCAAAGCAGCTGGACGCAAATCGGTTTCGATGTGGGATGACTACTTATTGTGGAACTCCTGGAGTGATTCAACTTGCTAATGGCGGTGGAATTGCCAATTGCGTATCGGATTCGGACTGTCTCTTGCGGGTCTATTTTCCTGTTGCTTAATCAAAGAGTGAAATCTCTTTTTTACCAAGGCAAAGCTATTATAATGGTGGGCCCACATTGTGTGATTGTTTATCAGAATTTGAAACAATGCAACAACCATTATAATAGTGAATTGTTATTACCTTTCTTATAGTGGCAATATTTGGTGTCATTGTGGAATCTAAGGTGGACAAAAAAATGACAACCAAAGTTATCAATAGACATGGAATTAATACATATCCTCCACGTTCTCATTTGATGTGTCCTAATGCATGGGGCTATATTCTCTCCTTTTAGCATACAGGAGATGCCTTGCACAAAAAATATTAGTAATCTTAAAGAAATAGCAAGTTAATACTTCAAACCTAGTCTTTAAAGTTTAGATGCCCCGACAAGTCTTGAAGTAGGGGGCATTTGTAGGCATATAAATTTTATTGGAATTAAATCCGTAAAATAATTTGGACTATATTTTAAATTCAAAATATATTAGTTCAAATAAATTTATTGGGCTATATAATTAGATTAGTTATGTAAGTCCAACACATATGGATTAAATAAATAAGTGTTAATCCATTAAGTTAGCCCATCTAATTGGGCTAAAATGATGAGCCCACTTCATTAAGCCCAAGATATCATCTTCCTAGAGGCCCAGTTTGGTGTCACGTGTCAAATGACGTGGCATGCCAAGTCAAACAAAAGAACCAATGGGATCATGCCACGTGTTAAAATGACAAGGCATGCCAATTAACATTAAAAGGCCAATAAAATCGCGCCACATGTGCAAGTGACATGTTCTAGCTAATCAAATGCGGCCTTGTCACACTTCAATTTGATTGGTCGAAAAGAGTTTGTTCTTATCATAACTCTTCTCTCCCACAACTATAAATAGGGATCTTCATAACCCAGAAAAGACACCAGAAGTTATAACAAGAAGCAAGAAAGAGCTCGTGGATCAAACGCTGCAAATTCTTCCATAAGTTTCAAGCTTCAAGCAATCAAATTCAAGTTCAAAAATCAAGTTCAAGCTCAAGAACGAAGAACAAACCAATTTCAAGCTCAAGAACGAAGTACAAATCAAGTTCAAGCTCAAGAACGAAGAACAAATCAAGATTCAAGGAGTACGAGTTCAAATCAAAGTTCGTGCTAGTTGAATCCAAGATCATCGTCCGTGACAACAAATATAGATTCAAGATCAAGCTCAAAGGCCCTTTAATTTATATTGGAAAAGTAGAATTAGATGAACCATAGAGATTGTAACACTCAAATATTTGAAATAAAATACTACGATTGTTGTAATATTTTTCGGTGTCGATTATTTTTTCGACGCAAATTTATTGTCTACACCTGCTATTGTTTAGTTTCTGTCCTTACAATCCTGCTTTATCTGCTTGCATATTACTTGAAAGTTTTATTTTGAAAAAAGGTATTTTGGGAAGTACTGAAAAAATTTGATCAAATTAAAATTGATTATAAGCCGAAAAGTTATAAGTTGGGTTATCAACTTATAACTTTTGATTGATGTTAGTTTTATAAGCACTTAGCTTATAAATCAAATAAGTAGATAAGCCAAAAGGTTTTAAAAAGAAATTTGCACGGTCAATATACATAAAGAATGAAACTGAATAGAATTTAGACGAGATCTCCTTCCTATTGGAATTTGTTTAAAATAAACAAAACTATTGACAAGCATAGCCGCTATAGGCTGATGCTTTTCTTCAGAAAGAAGCAGGAAAAAGAAATGAAGCCAGAATCGCTTTCTCTGCATACCGAAAGCCATCCCTTTTCCTCTAATCCCGTTCTTGTTCTCCAATGCTTTTGTTTTTCTCTTTACAAAAATCAACTTTACATATAAATCTCCTGATCTCGTTTCTGTTCATAAAATCTCAATATATTTCCCCGAAAACTAAATCTTTCACCAAACATCATGTCCTCAAGAGAAAACCCTAATAATGGGATCAGGAACTTCCAGCGTTACTGGTGTTATCAATGCCATCGCACTGTCAGAATATCGCCCGAAAACCCTTCGGAGATAGTTTGTCCTCGATGTTTCGGCCACTTCCTTTGCGACATCGAAGAGACAAACGCTAGACAAATCTTGGACTTCACTGCATTTGATCCTTCCCCAGAAGCTAGAATTCTTGAAGCTCTAACTCTCATGCTTGATCCTAATTTGTTCAACAGATCTAGCAGTGGCAATGCAGTTCCCATTTTTCGACGATCGGACGGGACAGAAACCATAGTACCACCTGATTCTATCAGGCCTACACGTGAACAACGCAGAACACGAGACTCTTGGCTAAGGCCAAGAAGACGATACTCATTTCTAAGTAATGACACGGATGAATGGACACCGGAGAGTGGAATTCTAGCACGTCCACGTTCATGGATTATTCTTCGGCCAGCCGGAGAATATTTCCCCGGTGGACCTAACCGACTACAAGAAAGAGAAAGGCGGTTAGGTCCACCTTCAGGAGTAAACGATAGAGATTACTTTACAGGTCCAGGCCTTGAAAACCTAATAGAAGAATTAACTGAAAATGATCGGCCAGGTCCAGCACCGGCACCGGAGCCAATCATCGATTCTATTCCGACGGTAGTGATTACGCCAGAACACTTAAGGGATGATTCAGAATGTCCTGTTTGTAAGGAAAGGTTCAAAATAGGCGGAGAAGCAAGAGAGTTGCCGTGCAAACATATATACCATTCCGATTGTATTGTGCCTTGGTTAAGGCTTCATAATTCTTGCCCTGTTTGTCGAAATCCGTTGCCCGCTTCTTCTGAAATTCAAATGGATACCTCGGATGATTGTCTTGAAGAAGGGATCAATAGACAGCGGCGTTGCTTCAGACTTAGACAAATTGCAGCTTCTCTTTGGCCATTTCGTTCGAGGTATCGCCCTTTGCGTAACCATGGTGAGAGTTCATACATTTAATTCAAAAGAAATTTAAGGGTATTTATGTTAACTATCTTCTACTATTATTTTTTTATCTTATACATGCTGTTGAGGAATTGTGCTGTATATGTATATGTTAAACTTTGACGGTTTTATTGTGATCCAAAACAGAATTATACGTGAACCTATAATTAATACTCACATTGTTTGAATGGGCACAGAGTTTAAGAATAAATAAAGATTTTTGAAATTTGTACTCCTAAACATGTCAAAAAGGGTCCAGAGTATTTGTATAGTTCTAAAAGCTTATTATTAAGGGTAAAATTAAAAGTTTAAGCTAAATTATTTTCAAATTTAGAAAGAGGTCATTCTTTTTTGAATATACCAAAAAAATTAATAAGTTCGTATAAACTGAAACGGAAGGAGTACAATATGGTATTTGAGGATTTCCAATCAAATTCATATTATATTCTAAAGAATGCAAAAAGAATAGGAAAATGAATAATTCTCCTTTGAGGAATGTATCACCTTTAGCAAAAAAGGAAGAAAAAAAAAAAGGAAAGTATCACGAGAATAGCAAAGGATGAAAATCTTTTTGATTCCCCAAGTTTATCTTAAAAATCAAATTCCTCCTCCAACAGTAAAAACGGACATTTTGCTCCTCCTATTATATGCATCGTGTATTTTACCCTTGATATTTCCTCCTCTATACATAGAATTTTTTTATTATATTTAAATTGGTAAAACACTTAGCTAAATATCTCATTATGAATTTTATAATTAAAGCTCAATAAAATTTAACTCGAATTTTACTTTTATGAATTTGTAACAAAATTTATCGTTATTCTTTTTCATTGTTACTTTAAAATTAAGTACATATTTAAGTTTAATTTTCCTTTTATTCTTTATTACACACACACACACATATGTGTATATAAATATAAATATAAATATATATATATATATATATATATATATATATATATATATCTTTATTTTCCATTATTATTTTTTATATTACTGCACTACCTTTTATTTGATTGATATTAACAAGATATTTTATTCTATTTTTTAATTATGTCCATTTCTTTAACTATTCAATTTCAATAAATTATATATGATTGATTATAAAAAAAATTAAATTTTTTTAGAAAATTATTTACTATAGGTAAATTTATAACATAAATTAAGAAAAATATCGTGATATTAAAAAAGTAAAAATAAATCGATCAAGTGAGGATAAAATTGGCATTTTAAAAATATAATTGAGTTTCAAGAAAGCAGAATGTATACTGTTTATTGTTGGAGATGAAGTTTGATTTTTAAGATAAATTGGAGGATCAAAATGATTTCACAAATAAGAAAATGCAACGTGATTTAATAAGGCGGGAAATAAGTCAAACAAGCAGAATGAAACTGATCTTTAAATTCTTTTGCGCTTGATTAATAAAGATTAAAATTTCTGCTATAAGAGCCTGATCTGATTGAGCCGAGATTACTTAGAAGACCAGTAGGGTATGTACAACCTTGTTCGACCTTGCGAGGTCCAATTGGATTGTTTTTATTTTTATCCTTTTAATAAAATTAGAATAATAACTCAATGATTAAAATTGTTTATTTGGTAAAAATTATCCCCAGCTTATATTTACACCAAACCGTACGAATATACCGTATTCCTTTTCTCTATCCGAACTTCCGCAGCCCAAATATAAATAATTGCTTTTATATGTAATTTCTCCTATTATTATGACACTTTTAAATAAGAGAAGTACCCATTTAACCCCGAGAAATAATTACGACATCAGCTTTTCTTACCCTTTTAGATTCCCTTTTTATCCTTTCCGCCCTTCTTTTTTTTTTAATTTTCATAATTTAAAGGAAAAATAATACTCTCTGCGAACAGATGAACCGTCGAGGCCTTCATGTCATATTCTTTAGCGTACATTCACTTGAAACAATCGAAACAGAGGTTCTACACAAGATTATTGTTTACCTGACAGAAAAGGATGGGGCAGACGGCAGAGCGAAGGAAAAAGAATAGCAAAAAGAATAAAGAACAGAGATCCAAGAGTCTGAAAAGATGAACCAAAAATCACGGTCCCATTCCTTTGTACAATACAGAAAATTACTGTGTCTTCTGTTCATTTTTACAAATCAAGCTTCAAAGTTGGTCCAACTGGCTTGTGAACAATGTACTAAATCTATGAAGTGGGAAGCGAAAGCCGGAACTAAAGCATATAATTTCAGTTTGTTATAAATTGAGCATGAAATAAGAATTTCTATTTAGTGGTCTAGACATCTCACAAAATCAACCTTTTTACTTTGAAAAACAATAAAACTTGTTAAAATATTATTGAATTTTTTATTGGATTTGTGGTGTGAATGGAAAATGGACCGCAAAGAAAATTTAAAAAAGATTCTTCCGCGAAGGAACTTCGTCCCATATTGGAAGAGGAAAAGAAATTGTCACGACCCAAATTTCACTTCGTTTGGGTATCGTGATGGCACCTAGTTTTAGGGATTAGATAAGCCTAACACTAATTGAAACAACAACATTATCTAAATAACATCCAACATTTTGAAATAGAAATCTCTTAAAATTTACAATTCCCAAAACCGATAGTACAAGTCATAAGCTCTACAGAGTGTTTGCTAGAAACTTCTAAATACAACTGTCCAGAAATAAGAATAAACAGTGCAAAATAAAAACTTGAAGGTGACTCCGAAGCCTGCGAACACAGCAGCAGGTTTACCTTGAGTCTCCACAGCAACGACCCGCATAGCTACTATCGAACAAAAACCTGGATCTGCACAAAAATATGCAAAAGTATAGAATGAGCACACCACAGCGGTGCCCAATAAGTATCAAGACTAATCTCGGTGGAGTAGTGACGAGGAACAGTCAAGACACCCACTGGTCTAATAAACTAAACAAGTATAAGTATAAGAACATTAGAAATATGATATCTACATAAAGACTATGCAATATGGCTCACAATGCAGTAATTGCAACAAGAAAGGAAACAACATGTATTAACGGAATACCATAAAAAATGACACAGAAAAGTGAATGGAACACAACCTAATTCCGGAATCACAAATACAGCAGGGACAAGTAAGAACTCAGCAACTACAACCGCTTTTATATCAGGTTTTAGTCAACAAACTCCATGAGGTATCGAACCTCGGACAAATCACAACTCATGGGTTTCAATACCAGAACCCTAACACTTGGCATCTTGTGCCCTCATAACACCTCATAACCGCACTGACGACTCGCGTACTAATAGAGCCATTCTCACATAGAAGGTAAGTAAACAAGGGTGAGCATATATGCTCAACAATATCAAGAACACCTCTGATCCGATAAGGGTGCTTAACTACGTGTATGCTTGTGCAAGTGTCCTAACATAGTCCATACCAGCAAATAAGCATAAGGAAAAAGAACGGACAACACGTAGAATATTTTTCTCACAACTTTCACAAGATAAAGCTCACACAGGTAAGTGTACCACTACATAAATATCAATAACAAGAATGCCCCCAGGCCATCACAAATCATCACAATTCAATCCCTGACACAATCCACCTTGTCTCGCCACGTGTGCAATAGTAAAGTAAATACCTGCCTTGTCTTGCCATACGTGCATAATAATATTCACACACTCACACACACACACACACACACACACACACACACACACACACACACACACACACACACACACACACACACACACACACACACACACACACACACACACACACACATATATATATATATATATATATATATATATATCGCCTTGTCACGCCGCATGTGCAAATATCAATAGTAACAATAGAACGGCAGAAACCTCGTGAAACCCCAAAATAACAACTGCACGGCAGAAACCTCGTGCATCAAAATAACCACAATCGCACAGCAGAAACCTCGTGCATCACAATAATAACAACCGTACGGCAGAAACCTCGTGCAACACCACAACAAGTACAACAACAACAATGACAATAATACAAAGTACGACAAGTAAATCAACTCAAGAACTTTAAATCACAAAGAAACAGTAGAACCAATTCACAAGGAATAACCACAGTAAAGGATGGTAGGCGTAAAGAGAATAACTCAACAAGGAAAACCTAATATGTAGCAACGATCCCACAATATACATTTCAATAACAGGGAAGCTAACACGAGTCAAATAATTCCAAATAAAATAAGTTGACTAAGATGTAGGATATCTAAATTCCTTTTAAAGTTGAGAAATTTCTAAGGATATTCAACAATTCAGTTGAGGATAAGCAGCGAAAAGATAATCATAACCTCAATTAATACTGAACAATTTTAGGATGAGATAATAATAATTTCAAATAAAGATAAGCAGTTATGAAACGATAGCATGACAATAAAAGAGGTAAAATCTTCAGTTAAGTCAAATAAGAGTAAAATAGGCAATAAGAGTGAATCCTGAAGAAATTAATTCAAATTAAAATATGTAGAGGTGAAACTAGTAAATAGAAACTTAATCCTATCAAGAACAACTTCCTACTCAGTGAATATAAGGACCTAAGAACCTTAAAAGACAAACTTTCTATAAATAAGTCCGAGTATGCACTCGTCACCTCGCGTACATGGACTACAATCAACATAGAAGACTCAAATCCGAAGGAGAAATCCCCCACACAAATAATTTTAATTTACCTTGCTTCCATTTGTTTTGTATATGGAGGACTTGGTTGAACCGTTCTGATTTGTTCACAAAATTAGGTCTACTTGCAGGCTCTGTTGATGTCCCCGATGAGGACGTTTTGGCTGAACCTGCTGATGCAGCAAGGATGCTGCAGGAAGCACTTACTCGAAAAGGTATCTTCGGGCCTTTTTCGAGAGCAAACACTTCTTTACGGAGTCCCCGACAGGAGGATAATCAAACAAAGAGAAGACGTTCCTCCGTGGCCGGGGAGAAGAATAAGAGGGCAAACACTGATGCCCCCGAACCATCTCCGGTGGCGATGATGACTGGTCCTCCTTCCGGGCCGGTCATAGACACCGTGATGATTGATGATGATGAAAAAGCTAATGATGAGGGAGCTTCTCTACATAGAAGGCGACGATCCTCATCATCTCAACAGGATGCTCGACCTATTGAGGTAGTTACACCAACTGAAGATGATGTCTCGACACTTTGGGGAGAATCTGATTTTGTAGAATATGCAAACTCCCATTTTCGTCCCCAATTGTTATAATCGGTGCTACAGGGCTGAGTACCGGATCCATGCCGTCTTTGGTTGGCAAGCATCCAACATCCATCATTGCATTTGATGCAGATGCTTCTCACTCTTCAACTCCATCAGCTTCATCTCCACCTTCACCAACATCAGCAACTGCTACATCACTTCCATCTTCATGCATTCTTCCACCAACATTTGCTACATCACCTCCATCTGTCACCTCTGACCATGAAGAAGGTGTTCCTCTTCCACAGTCCCAAGTTCATGGGAATTTGGGGCAAAATTATGATGCCCCTTCTTAAGATCTACAAAGGAGGAGGAACATTACTCTTTAGGTCTCTACCGGATATAACTTGCTATCCCGCCGGTGGAGATTGCTAATTATCTGAAGCCTTTGGCTTCAAAAAAAGACTGGGAAAAAATTTAGGCAATCTCGGGAGAGTGCTTGCTGAACAATGCCATGCACAACGCCGCATCGGTACGTTCTTTTCTTCCTTCATTACTTCTTCTACTTTTGTATGAATGTATTCTAAGTTTTACTTCTTCTTGTCTTGTAGGATAACTTTCTTGCTTTTGAGGGCCTTCAAAGGTTTATTCGTGAAAAGGAAGAACTTACTTCTGAACGGAATCAACTTTTGATGGAACGAGACCAAACTGTTCTCCGCCTATCAGAACTGGAAACCAAAGCTACTAAGGTCATTATTTTGGAGGCTCATTTGCAGCAAAGCGAGAAAGAGGTGGTAACCCTTAGACAAGAAATTGGCCCGATGAGGGTTACATTTGATGAAGCTAAGGCAAAATGGGCTGAAGTTCAGGACGCCGTTCTTGCTGCAACCGAGTGCGAGGCTACTACTGCCGAAAAAGTAACTAACTTAGAAGCAGCCTTGAACTCCAAAATCGAAGAGCTTGCTGCTGTGGGGGTGAAACACACCCATCTAGAAGAGAAGTACAAGAAAAATATCGAGCATAATAGGCCCTTTAGTTCAACTGTTCGCGATCTTTACGTCAGCCTCAAATCTGCTAGATCCGCCCGCAAAAGCCTTTCTGCCGAGGTTACCCAACTCAAGGAAGATCTTAAGGGACGAGAGTCTTCCCTCGTTGTTCAAAAAACTTACGTTATGTACAGCATGAAGAGAAAGACCTTAGAGGAGGCCGAAGCTGGTATCATCAACCTTGATGCCAAAATAGCTAAGGACTGAGAGCTTGAGTTAGCTGCTAAAAATGGACTCCCAACGCAGTCTGATGCTCCTGGTTCTTTTGTTTCCGGTTCAGAGTTTTCGAAAACTGAAGAGGGATCGGAAGGTGATGATACTGAAGACCAAACTGGGGAAAATGTCGAGCCATCGGTGGACCCACCTACTTCTCCCAGGAATGCGGACACTGCTCTTCCCCTAGTTCCGGAGGCGCTGCAGTTTAGCTTTTCTTTTCTTTTTCCCATTTTGAACTTTTATCGTTTTGGCACGTTCTTGTAAATAAAGACATATTTTTTTCTCAAGTATCATTTGAGTCTTACTTTCGTTTGAATATCCATGCAAGTCTTTAATCTTTGCATTTTCTCAAGAGTTCTGTGCACATTTTCCTGTTCGCGTTTTACTATGTGTGGTCTCGAATGTGTTTTCCTTGAAACACTCTGGTTCCGAGAATTATCCCTTTTACGTGAGGGTTTATATAAGTATTTGTGCAAGTTTACTTTTTACGTCCCTTTCATATTTGGCTTCGGGTGTATTTTTTCCCGAAGGCATGTTTGATTCCGGGCATAGATTCTTTCAGAACCAACCCTTTAGTGTGAGGGTTTTTATAAGTATTTGCACAAGTTTACTTTTTGCGTCCTTTTTTTATGTGGCTTCGGGTGTATTTTTCCCCGAAGGAATTTTTGATTCCGGGCATAGATTCTTCCGGAACCAACCATTTAATGTGAGGATTTTTATAAGAGAGGGCCCTCTTATGTTTACGGTGCTCTTGAAGAGTACGTCTCATGTTCATTACGGCACTAACATTTGAAGTACTTGTTCAACTTTCAAATAATAAAGTTTATTTATCGTTCAGACAAGAAACAAGATAAAAACAAAAAGATTTCATTTTATTCCTTCTATTTTCAAAAAATACATTAGCATTTGCTATGCTGAAAAGAAATTGCCTTTACTTGTGGCTATCTTATACAACTTATTTCTACGGGGTTGGCTGCGTAGTCCCCGGTCCCGATGATGTGTTCAGTTTCCGGATTTTTGTTCCCCGATTGATATGGCAGTCATTGTTGTCGTATCCTTTGATCATTCCCCCCAGTGTTTGAATGCAAAGAGTGCGAATTGGAACACTAGAAGTCTTGTATCTTCGAAGATTCCACTAATGAATTGCTAGATAATCCTCAACTTGGTAACAAAACTTTACTTCCCCTCAGGAATTTATCCTATCGAGCGAAGGAATATCTAACAACCCTCTAGTGGTTTGTGCTCGTGAACGGTTGGGTAACCTTTGTTCGGTAGCAAACTTAACTTCCCAGTGAAAATTTTCTATCGAACCAAAGATTATCTAACCATCCCCGAGTGTAAGCTTTCTTGTTCGCCTTGCTATCAAAGGTCTTATTACTTCTGTCTTCATAGTATGCTTTCTATTGTTGCCTCGTTAACCTTGCCAGAAAAACCCAATTGGGACAAAAACTGAACGAAGGGAAAAATAGTGCAGCACATACTTTCCGTTTGAATAATGTTCATCAGTAATAATATCTTTTGAGGTGTGTCACATTCCAGTTACTAGGCAACTTGTCACCATTCTGGTTCTCCAACTCATACGAACCTTTCCCAGTGAAAGCTGAAATCTGGTAGGGACCTTCCCACGTTGGACCTAGCTTCCCTGCGTTGAGCTCCCGGGTATTTTGGGTTAATTTCCTCAGAACCAAGTCTCCTACTTTTAAATAACAGAAGTTGGCTCTCTGATTATAATATCACTCCATTCTCTGCTTTTGAGCCACCATTCTTACATGCACCAAGTCCCTGCGTTCCTCGAGTAGTTCCAAGTTGATTAATATCGCTTCGTTGTTCGATTTTTCGTCTGCCCAAAAATATCTCAAAGTGGGTTCACCTGCTTCCACCGGGATCAGGGCTTCAGCACCGTACACAAAGGAATAAGGAGTTTCTCATGTACTCTATTTGGTCGTTGTTTGGTAGGCCCATAGAACTCAGGGCAATTCTTCGGGTCATTTGCCTTTTGGTGCTTCCAACATTTTCTTGAGGTTTTGAACAATTACTTTGTTTGTTGACTCTGTCTGACCGTTTGCGCTTGGATGATAAGGAGAATATGTGATCCTCTTTATATTCAAATATTCGAGGAATTTTGTAACTTTTGCACCGATAAACTGTGGCCCAATATCGCATGCTATCTCTTTGGGTATTCCGAACCTGCAAATTATGTTTTCCCACAGGAAATCGACCACTTTGCGTTCTCCGATCTTCTGATAAGGACCTGCCTCTACCCATTTAGAAATATAGTCAGTCAAAATCAAAAGAAACCTTACCTTTTTGGGAGCCGGTGGCAGCGGTCCGACGATGTCCATTCCCCATTTCATGAACGGTCGTGGGGACAGAACCGAATGTAAGGGTTATGCCGGTTGATGTACTAGTGGTACATAGCATTGGCACTTATCACATTTTCGTACGAAATCTTTGGCATCTTGTTCCATGCGAGGACAGTAATATCCTGCCCGTACCAACAGTAATGGCATCTTGTTCCATGCAAGGATTTTCTATACAATTGGCCTCTCTTGAACCTATAATGTGCAGCTTTGGTTCGTAACGCCCGTGATTCTTTGGGGTCTTCGGGCAACTTCCCGTGCTCGATATAGTTGATTATTTCATTTCTCCAGTCCCAGACTAGACTTGTCGAATTTACCTCATAGTAATCATCTGTATCCATGGCTGAGCTCATCAGTTGTACTATCGCCCCGGGTTCCGATCCCTTTATTTTCATCGATGATCCTAAGTTTGCTAATGTATCCGCTTCTGCGTTATCCTCCCTCGGGATGTGAGTAATTGACCACTCCCAGAATCATGCCAAGAGAGCCTGGACCTTTACCACGTATTGTTGCATACGTTCTTCTTTGGTATCAAAGATCCCGTAGACCTAGTTTACCACCAGTTGCGAGTCACATTTGATTTCAATGACCTCGAAATCAAGTCTCCGGGACAGTTTGAGCCATGCAATCAAATCTTCATACTCTGCTTCATTTTTAGTTGAAGGGATCGTTCTGATAGCTTGCCTTAAGGTTTCCCCCGAAGGCATGATTAAGACTATTTCGAGTCCAGACCCCTTTACGTTGGAAGCTCCGTCCGTAAATAAGGTCCAAACTCCCGATGCTGATTCTAATACCATTACTGCCTCCTTGGTTGCCAGAGGCAGTAGTCCCGGACTGAAATCGGCCACAAAGTCAGCCAAGACTTGTGACTAATTGCGGTCCTTGATTTATATTCTATGTCGAACTCACTCATTTTGATGGACCATTTGTCCAATCTGCCCAAGAGCTCGGGTTTATGGAGGATGTTCCATAAGGGGAAAGTAGTCATCACAGTTATCAGGTGGCATTGAAAGTAGGGCCTCAGCTTCCGAGCGGCGACTACGAAAGCTAAGGCCAATTTTTCCAAATATGGGCAGCGAGTTTCTATTCCCGTTAAAATTTTACTAACGAAATAAATGGGAAATTGCTTACCTTTTTCCTACCGAACTAAAACTGCACTTACCGCAACTTCTGAAATTGAGAGGTAGACTAGCAATGTTTCACCTTCTTTTGGTTTCGAGAGCAATGGAGGGCTCGATAAGTACTTCTTCAGATCCCTCAGATACTGCTGGCACTCCGATGTCCATTCGAAATTATTCTTTTTTTTTTAGAAGTGTGAAGAAGCGATGACATTTTTTTCGATGACCAGGATATGAACCTTTTCAAAGATGCTAATCTTCCTGTGAGCCTTTGGACTTCCTTTACGTTTGACAATTGATCCGGGATATCCTCTATGGACTTGATTTTGTAGGGGTTTACCTCAATTCCTCTTTGTGAGACCAGAAATCTCAGAAACTTACCAGAATTGACCCTGAACGCGCACTTCTCGGGATTAAGTTTCATGTTATGTTTCCTTAGGATGTCGAATGTTTCTTGCAAATGCTTAAGATGATCACCTGCATTCAAAGACTTAACAAGCATATCGTCTATATAAACTTCCATAGTCTATCATATTTTCTTTTCGAACATCTTATTTACAAGCCGTTTATAAGCGGCTCTGGTATTTTTCAACCCGAAGGGCATTACATTGTAATAATATGTACAAAAATTTATTATAAACGAAGTTTTTTCCTGATCTTCCGAGTTCATCTTGATTTGGTTGTACCCGAAATAAGCATCGAGGAAACTCAACAACTCGTGCCCGGCTGTGGCATCAATCATTTGATCGATATTTGGCAGTGGGAACGAGGTTTTTGGGCATGCCTTATTAAGGTCTTTATAGTCTACATACATGCAAAATTTATTGTTATTTTTAGGAACTACTACTACATTGGCTAGCCAGTCAGGATATCTTACCTCTCGGACTGAACCAATTTTAAGCAAGCGGATTACATCTTCTTTGACGAATTTATTCCTGGCCTCGGCAATAGGGCATTTCTTCTGCCTTACCAGAGATACGTTGGGATCCAAACTCAGCTTGTGCATGGATATTTTCATCGGGATACCTGTCATATCCTCATGAGACCCTGCAAAACAATCAGCATTAAATTTAAGGAATTTAATAAAACCAGACCTGAGCTCCGGGTGTAGTCCTCTCCCCAAATAGAATTTGCTTTCTAGGAATTCCTCAAACAATGCAACTTGCTCCAGTTCCTCCGTCGTGGACTTCATTGTGTCTTTCTCTTCTAGAACTTGAAAATATCTTGGCACCTGATATTGTTCTGACGACTCTGCTTCTAGGCTAACTCCTTCTAGCTCGGGAGTAGGTTTCGGTTCCTGTAATTGCTATGCCGTGCGTTCCTTCCCTTTGCTACTGGAAACTAAGATTGCATTCATCTCCCTTGCTGCCGGTTGATCACCTCTTATCTGCTTGATTCCTTGGGGCGTTGGAAACTTCAGCAACTGGTGATATGATGAGGGTACAACTTTCATCTCGTGTAACCATGGCCTTCCCAGGATGATTTTGTATCCCATGTCACCAAATACTACTTCGAAGAGAGTTGTTTTCATTACTCCTTCGGCGTTCGTGAGCAGAAAATCTCTCCCTGGGTCATCACACTCGTAAGGTTGAATCCATCGAGGAGCTTTGTTTTCGGAATAATGCTTCCGGTGAAGTTAGCTTGCTCCAATACTCTCTATTGTATGATATTAGCCGAACTTCCTGGATCCACTAGAACACGTTTAATCTTAAAATCTAACACATTTAAAGAAATTACCAGTGCGTTGTTGTGTGGTAACTGCAATTCGTCTGCATCCTCCTCCGTGAAAGTGATATCGTCTTCCCTGTGTCTTTTACTATGAGTTATTGATACATTATTCTTCTTCGCTGCCGAAAAGGTGACCCCATTAATCTCATTCCTCCCGAAGATCATATTGATCGTTTGGCTTGGGGGTTCTTCTCATGCTTTCGGAAGTTTCGCATTGTCTCTGTTACGACCATAATTATTCTTAGCTCGGTCACTCAAGAATTCTCTGAGGTGACCATTCTTCAATAGTGTTTCCACCTCCTCTCGGAGGTGTTAGTTGTCCCCTGTCCGGTAACCGATCGTCCCATGGTACTCGCACCATAAGTTGGGATCTCTCTTGTTGGAATCGGATCTCATAGGTCTCGGGAATAATGCCTCCTTAATGTTTCTCATGGCCGACACAAATTCCACTATACTGACGTTAAAGTTATATTTCGATAACTTAGGGTAAGAAAGATCCCAAGACCCCGACGTCTCTTTATCCTGGAGTGACCTATTGTTTCGACCACGATTGGTCCCTCTGTCAATGATGAACTTGTTTGCTGCCCGAAAGTTTCTGCCATGGCCTTCAGTCCGCTCATAGGGCAAAAACTGGCCCCTCAAAGTCCGTTTGTCCGCATCATAGTCATCCTTTGATTTTTCTTTGATCTTCTCCCATCCTTTGGCCGATGATGTGGAGCTGAGCTGGTCATCTTCGATCCTTATCTTTGACTCGTACCGGTTATGGACATCTGCCCAAGTTGTTGCTTGGAACTCAAGCAGGCACTCCTTCAGCTTCCGGGAAGTGTCTGAGCTTCTCGGGTTCAATCCTTTGGTGAATTCTTTAACTACCCATTCATCTGGGACGGCCGGGAGCAACATTCTTTCTTTGTGGAATCGGGTAAAGAACTCTCGCAATAATTCGGATTCTCCCTGTGCGATCCTGAATATGTCGGCCTTCTGGGATTTTACTTTTTTGGCTCCAGCATGAGCCTTGATGAAAGAATCCGCGAGCATCTCAAAGGAATCTATGGAATGCTCGGGTAATAATGAATATCACGTTAGGGCTCCCCTCGTGAGAGTTTCTCCAAATTTCTTTAGCAGCACAAACTCAATTTTGTGAGGAGCTAGATCATTTCCTTTTACCGTCATTGTGTAGGTGGTAATATGATCATGTGGGTCTGAAGTCCCGTCATGCTTTGGCATTTCAGGCATTTTGAACCACTTCGGGATTAGTTCTAGTGCGGCGCTAGGCTTGTCCGGCAATTGAGTATACTTCTTCAAGTCCAGGCCTTTCAATATTGGTGGTGCACCCGAGATTTGATCCATGCGGGCATTTACTTCCATCATAAAACGTAAAGGTTCATTCTTGAATGGGTCGTTCTCGTTGTTGAGACCGGATCTACTCCCCCCAGCCCCGTCGGTGCCAACTTCACCCCTTGGAGTGTTGTTGTTGACACTCTGCGTTGTTTGGTTTGCGGGGACAACAGGAGGAATTAGATCTCGTCTGTTTGCATTATTCGAAGCCCCCGATAGCGCCTGCTTCAGTTCTGTCATAACCTGATCCTGCTGTGTAAGATGGCTTAGAATGATTGCATGTTGCTCTCGCAGGATCCTCATCACATCCACGACATGCTCCTCATCAGCATCATCGAGAGTTGTCTCTTGAACCTATCGAGGGTGTCACGACCCAAACCGATGGGGCCATGATGGGCACCTGGTACCTTGGTACCCAACACTGAGTACCAACATAGCATATCATTCTTATCATACTTTCATTGGCAAATGGGCCAAACGGGCCATCATGGGCTAACCAGAATGAACATGGGGGAGTCCTCCATATAGGATGACCCACCCTGATATAAAAACTTACACATGTGACATACGGGCCTATAAGGCCAACATGATCATTTGTAAACTCAAAACATAGGCCGACAAGGTCATACAATCTTTCATATACCTGACATCTGTCTACAAGCCTCTAAGAGTACTAGTTATACTGACCAAATTATACTAAGCCCCGCCATACCAATCAATACATGTCCTAATTATACTGACCAAATAAGCAATTCCGGAGCAAATGGAGCGCACCAACATCTTCCGCTTAGCTGATAGCCTACTTGGAGGACTCGCGACCTGTCTATCGGGACCTGCGGGCATGAAACATAGCGTCCCCTAGAAAAAGGGACGTCAGTACAAATAATATACTAAGTATGTAAGGAATGGAAATCAGTAAATAATAGACATGAGAGAAACATGGAGTAAGAGACTCGACATATACGTCTGCATAGCTCTGAGAATCATTTCATTTTTATAATGTCATGCATATACGTATAAATGTCATACCATGTATAGGTATATGCATTCATAACATCATCAAGCCTATGAGGGCATCTCATCATATCATTTCGGCCACTGTGGGCAAATCATCAACATATACCAGCTGATCAGGTGGTGGTGCGTATATAACGCCGTAACCTTTTACCATATCCCATATAAATATAATATACATATATATGCATATATAACTCCATCTGGTGATGGGTCAATGTACATGTGTAAATGCATGAAATGCATTAGAAATATGTTCAGAAGATTTTCTCGAAATTCCATAAAAATTTATATGCCTTTCGGATAAATTTTATCAAATACATATTTTTCTGAGACCCATGAACATAAGATATAATAATAACCCACATGGGAAAATCAAGAATATAGACACCCCTAGTATTTCTATGAATAGAGACACCCCTAATATTTCTATGAATAGAGTCATTTATGGAAGTTGTGCATTTGCTCATTTTGTTCGTGTCGTATAGATCATGTCAAAAGAAAGAAGGGATAGCCTTAACATACCTAAACTGATTCTCTTGACAATCCTTCCAACACAGGTCTTTTGCGACAACTCACGTAATGGCAGATCGAAGTAGGGGAAAATCCATATGATATTCTTGAGAAAGGTTGCACCGTACTCCCTTAGAATCGCAAAATCTCGTTGCTATAATATTACGTAGTCTCGTATGATTTTTGTACCAAAATCATGTTGCCAATATTTTGAATAAGTTGCTGAATCTTTCCTTTGAATTTGATCATAATATTGTGAAATTGAAATGGAACATTTGCTTACTTCAAGCAAGGAATGATTAGGCCGTAACATCTCTTGGCATTTCTTGATAACTTTCTTTAACCAAATGAGATGAAGTGCCTAGCTCTTTAAAATTTTGCCATCTTGCACATTAAATTAAGAGTCACCTAGTGGCTCTTATATGGTTGTTACGTAAGTAGTTATAAGACTTATCCAAAATTCATCCACTTAATTCCTAAATCAATTCATTAATCCCCACTAGTCCAATAATTAACCAATTATCCACATAATTAAGAATTATCATAAAATGCTACTCACTTTTAATACACTTTACTATCATGGCCATGTGGTACCTTGTATGGCACTAGTCCATAAATACGGGGTATTATAGCTTAGACCGTATTTTACCCCAAAATGTCAAATTTCGACGAAATTCATTTTCTTCGATTTGCTTATCCTCTCACCTTCACGAATTTACTCATCACTTGTTTGAAATAGAATAATACTTATAATCTTACAATAATCTCATTCCCGAACTTACGTCGATTAACTTACGACGAAACTTTATCGTACAAAAATGCGGGATGTAACATCTCATTTCCGAGCTTCTATTAATTTATTCATGGCGCACTTTCACGTACGAAAACATGGGGTATAACATCATTCTTCCCATTGGAACATTCGTCCTCAAATGTTGACTGATGCACTTATCATTCTCATAACCCATAGCTCTTGCGAATACTTCAATATTCTCCTTTCCATTTAGACAATTTCTCTTTGAATAAATCTGAAGGCCAGGGCATTCCCTCCCCCCTTAAGCCTCTTTCTCACACCACGACTTCTATTCGGAATCCTTCTAATTTCGTAACTGTTGTTACCTTCTATCATGCAGCATGTATGACTCTAACTTTGTATGTGCGCCTATGCGATGCTTCTCTCCCCTTTCCTCAAGATCTTAGCCAATCTCTAGGCCTCACTTTGTGAATATATACAAAATTATATCAAGTTGTCCCTCTGGGCGTCATTAGCTTTACTACATCTAAGTAGGCCATACTATACCATAACTCTTACTTCTATTTATTGTTACTAAGGTCTGCGACCAAACTCCAGGTTACTCTTGTTGCTTATCCTATATGCATAAATCTAAGTCTTTTAACGCTTCTTCATTACTGTTCATCTTGAAAATGATAGTCTAATCTCATCTCGTACTTTGTATCTTTTATCCATCCATTGTCGATTCACCTCAATGTGGATCTACAATCTTCCATTGATAACTTGAAACATCTTACATAATACATTGCCACTAGGGCTTATGCTGTATCGAGGAATATTTGAAGTGATTTTCCTGATCCACTTAGGGGCGATACTGTACTTCAATAATCATATTTTATAGTATCCCAATGTGATTCACCCTACGTTTTTAATTCCGTACAATCCATGAAATCCTCTTCAAATCATTACTCAGTCGAATGCCCAAACATCAGCCTTTATCTATCACAATCACACCCTCATTCTACTACCAGGGCAGCATTCTATTTGTTTTAGATATTATTAGTCTTTGACTCCTTTGAGTTCATTCAGGCTATACTGAGCTTTCTATAACTTAGAGAAATCATCAACTCTCTTGTTTTCATGGGCTTAATCCTGAGGACTTATCCATTCTCGTCACCTTCTCACTCGCCCTTTCTTATCCTTATTCCTATCATAAATCCTTGTCGCTTTACTATACTTTAGCTTGCGACCTATACTCATCTATTTATACTGCTCGCAACCTTCCTTTAACTTTCTTGCACCATAGATTTTCTTATGTCATTCTGGAACATCAAGCGAGACATCACATCGTCTCTAACTCTTCTTTACTCTCTTATCTAGACCTCTCGATACGTAGAAACCATAGGCTGGAAGATATGCCACTAACGATGCCGCTATCATTCCGGGATATTAAATCCCAGCACGTCTAGCCCTCTATCTGAAGTATAGATTATTCACTACCTTCTGCACCTGAGTATCTCGTACGGTGTTCACCTTTACCTTACTTACCTTAAAATCTCGCATCACGTCTTCTATATCTCTTATGCCTCCCCCCCCACATAGGTATGATTCACATCCACAACTTGAAGCTCTATTATAATACTTGCACCTCTGGTGCATACATAATCCGGTGGGAGCGTCATACTGACTTCTTACGAGATGGGTATTCTTCTAACTGGCTTTATCGTAGAGCCATCATAAAATATGGTTGTTGTACTATCTCTCTTGTACCTCTGATATTAAGAGTAATTCTGCAATTTTTCTCAATCACGATGTCTAAAATATTTTGGGTCCAATAATCAGACTCCTGATTTACTTAGTTGATGTGACTCTTTAGTTTGCTCTTTCTTCTAATCAGCCTTTATGTAGGCTTAAGCTATCTTCCGATCTGTGGCTCCTGGTATTAGTTATTACTTTAGCCTTTCATGGACGCTATGGAATATCCATGATACAATCTTTTAACAATTCAATCCTTTGTCTATGACCTGGACTCAATTCTTTCTTTTAACTTATACCGGAGTCTTCTACGGCTATATGATTATCAACATATATACCACATGGATAATACTCTGAAATCTCAAGTGCATTCATAACGTAACTAACTGTAGATCATTGATCGAATAATTCCTTTGGTTCCTTCTCAACTTTCTTTAAGCGTAAGCTATTACTTTTCCTGGTCTTTTTGTCCCTTTGTTGCGTACATACTTAACTTATCTTAGTTCCCATGCATGCTGGAATTTTCATGCAACTCATATGATTTTGAATATTACTTTTGATGTTACTTTTTGTTAATTAGCCACGATAGGTGCCACTTTCTTATGGAGTGCATACAATGTTGTAGTGAGACTGTTTTTACAAGACCATCTCCTCTTTAGGTCACTGTGCTTAGGTTGAAGCCTTCTTCCTTATTCCCTCAGTTAGTCTTTCATTGTAGTACTTAGGGAGGACCCTCTGACTCTTGAAAATCTATAGGATTATTACATTGTATACTCGACGGACCTTTTGATGTCCTTCCTTGCCTATAATTATCCGTAGTTACTTACTTCCACGCCCTTGTGCTTGTAGGTTTGTTCTGAACTGATATTTTGACTGTCTTCCCAGTGAGACTATCTTTTATTTCCATAACATTCATACGGAACCTTTAACTACCCCAACTTTTATCTGAATATTTCTTAAGGGTCACGATGTCGTATCTGCGAGACTCAATTCACCATATTGGGTTTTACTATGTTTATCTTGCACGATCTACTAACTCATTTGTAACCTCCTGTTCAGCCATAACTAGGCTTTTTCTGAATCAATTACTACTGACTACTCGTTGGCCCATTCTCATATCAATATTACGCGTAATCTTTCTTGGGTTATTTCCTTTGTCTTAACTTATGTCTCGCACTGATTCCTTATCTATCAATAACATCTTGGGCAGGGACCCTTACTTCCTTTCCTTGACGTTATGTTTGCATAATGTTCTGGAATCGTAGCATATATGTAGGCATTGAATAAGTGCAATCTCGTCCCTTCTTCATTTTTTTATCGCATTCTTCCTTTACCATTCCATAATTACTAGAACCCCTTAATTCTGACTTAATACCACATCACTCCATATTCCCCCCTTTAGGGAAGTACTAAACATTTAGTGCTACGATGATCTACGTATAAATGTTTTACCTCTTCATCTATGGCGTCTTTTCACATCATCTATAACCCTCATTCGCCTTGTGGCAATCCTTCTCTACCAAGGGTAACAAATTTTCTTACTCATGAGGGAAACACCTAGTGTAACTGGCACATACAGTCCCTTAAGCTTAACTTTACTCACCTTGCTTGCTTTAGAGAAGCGTCTTCCTGAATGACCTTTAAAGCGTATTCTTCTATCGTCCATTCTATTATCGCTGGAACAAAATCTGAAATTCTCATGATGTCGACCATTATCGAATCATTCAGTCCCTAATTCATGTTTAGTTTATCTTGTTCACCAGCCCATACTGATTTCTATTACTCTGGGGTTTAACTCTCCCTTCTGATAGTCGCGTTGGAGTCACGAACATATTTCTTGAAATGAGAATATGACTTTGTGGCCTATACTCTTTTGTTGTCTCAAGGCCTGGCTCCTCTCGTCTTTTCCTTCACTTGACTATATACTCTGTAATACTGTCATGTTTTTTTTTTCATCTACCGTTGTCATCCACGCATCACATCTTACTCATAATGCTTCATTAACTCTCTTCTCATTTCCTGCTAACATTTCTATCTATCACTTTATTTTGAAATTTTCAACAGGACATTCTTTTTCTTTTAGCTCTTGCTCCATCTACTGGCTCTTCGGGTTGCCTAACATTTTTTCTTTACTAGGGACAGGAGCCATACTAAGGTAATATTTATCCCTTTCAAGGCTTCTAGTTCCTATCTTTGTAGTACTCATATCCAGCTGCACTATTTTAGAGTGCACCATCTGGGTATCTCACAAGGAGATCTATTTGCACATTTGCAATATCCTTCGAAAATGTCAACTGACGCAAACATTCCATCCACTATTTTGGGTCACTCTAACTCCAGCCGGACCCTGATATCCGTCCTTCTCTTATACTACTTTTGTTAGCCCCCATAGGGCATAAATGAAATGGGTGTGGCCAATTGTACATGACTATATTATTGTTGAAGGTAACTCAAAAGGCTTATATTTCTCTTCCTGAATTGTGAATACTGATAATCTTCATTAACTGGGCACCTCGTACACTTCTTCATTTTGCTTCTTCTATTTGTTAAAACTTGTATCTATCTTCTGAATCTCTCATCGCCTTTCACCATAGGGGTGGATAGATATTCTTTCCTTAAGGCTCCTTATCAAGAGGCTTTCATATCTTAGTACACACACGATCTTCTGAATACCTCATATTTATCCATCATAAGCATGATGCAAAAATTGAGTTCCTCTGACTCAACTCTTCCACATCTATATCTCTTACCAACCATCTTTCTGGATGTAGGCATCATCGTATTATGAATAAGATAGAGTTTAAGAAATTGAGTTCTTACAACTGAGCTCTACTACGCGATCTAAAGTAAGAAGAAAGAGTGACAGTCCTAAATGCCTTGTAGCCTCCTACTTATAAGTGTGGTGCACAACACACTCATAAACAAGACTCTACTAGACACGGCTTGTAGACTCCCTTGGACAGAACTGCTCTGATACCGCTTTTGTCACGACCCAAATCGATGGGGCCACGACGGGCACCCGGTACCTTACTCGACCGAGTACCAACATAGCATATCATTCTTATCGTACTTTCATTGGCAAATGGGCCAAACGGGCCATCATGGGCTAACCAAAATGAACATGGGGGAGTACTCCGTATAAGATGACCCACCCTGATATAAAAACTTACACATGTGACATACGAGCCTATAAGGCCAACATGATCATTTGTAAACTCAAAACATAGGCCGACAAGGCCATACAATCTTTCATATACCTGACATCTGTCTACAAGCTTCTAAGAGTACATAAATATCATAAAGGTCGGGACTGAGCCCCGCCAAACCAATCAATACATGTCCTAATTATACTGACGAAATAAGTAACTCCGGAGCAAATGGAGTGAACCAACATCTTCTTCTGAGCTGATAGCCTACTTGGAGGACTCTCGACTTGTCTATCGGGACCTGCGGGCATGAAACGCAGCGTCCCCAGGCAAAAGGGACGTCAGTACAAATAATGTACCGAGTATGTAAGGAATGAAAATCAGTAAATAATAGACATGAGAGAAACATAGAGTAAAAGACTCGACATGTACGTCTGCATAGCTCTGTGAATCATTTCATTTTTATAATGTCATGCATATGCGTATAAATGTCATACCATGTATAGGTATATGTGTTCATAACATCATCAAGCCTCTAAGGGCATCCCATCATATCATTTCGGCCACTATGGGCAAATCATCAATGTATACCAGTTGATCAGGTGGTGGTGCGTATATAACGCCGTAACCTTTTCTCATATCCTATATATATATATATATATATATATATATATATATATATATATATATATATATATATATATATATATATACACACACACATAACGCCATCTGGTCATGGGTCAATGTACATGTATAAATGCATGAAATTCATAAGAAATACGTTAATAAGATTTCTCGGAATGTCATAAAATCAATATGCCTTTCGGATAAACTTTATCAAATACGTTTTTTTTGAGACCAATGAATAGAAGATATAATAATAATTCACGTGGAAAATCAAGAATATAGACACCTCTAATATTTCTATGAATAGAGTTATTTATGGAAGTTGTGCATTTGCTCATTTCGTTTGTGTCGTATAGATCATGCCAAAAGAAATAAGGGATATGTCACGACCCGAAATTTTCCACCGACGGGACCGTGATGGCGCCTAACATTTCACTTGCCAGGCAAGCAACGTTAGAGAATCATTAAACCAATTTCTTATTTCCATTTAGTAAATAACAATAATTAACTAAAATGAAATATAATAAGTGCGGAATACCATAAGACTGTATTAATTACTATCACCCGAATGTGGAGTAACAATTCACGAGCATTCTTGAATTTACTACAAGTAATAGTCTGAAAGAAATACAACTGTCTGAATGAAAGAAAACAGTAGTACATAAAAGATAGACGGGGACTTCAAGGTCTATGAACGCCGACAGATCTACCTTGAGTCTCCGGACAGCGGACCAGTAGCAAATCTCGATCAACCTGAGTCGGTATCAAAATCTGCACAGAAAGTGCAGAGTGCAGCATCAGTACAACCGACCCCATGTACTGGTAAGTGTCGAGCCTAACCTCGACGAAGTAGTGATAAGGCTAAGGCAAGGCACCTACAAATCAACCTGTACAATTTAACAGTGTATACGCAAATAACAGGAATGAAGAACTAAACAGGAAATGTCGGGAGGGGAAACATACAGAGGGGAATACAAGATAAAGAACTACAATAGAATGATCACCGGAGCAATCAGTATACCATGAATCAACAGGAATAGTGAATACAGTAAGGAAAAATGCACGGCATCACCCTTCGTGCTTTTACTCTCAATCACCATAAAATTAATAGAAATGGCACGGCATCACCCTTCGTGCTTTTACTCTCATATCATGGCACGACATCACCCTTCGTGCATTAACACTCACAATATGGCATGGCATCACCCTTCGTGCATTAACACTCACAATATGGAACGGCATCACCCTTCGTGCATTAACACTCACAATATGGCACGACATCACCCTTCGTGCATTAACACTCACAATATGGCACGACATCACCCTTCGTGCATTGACACTTTCCCTTACCATAATGCAATGCATAAACAATAGTAGGGACACAGAATAACAAGTACAAACCTTACTTTAATATTTGGTTCCATAATGTCAATCTCAACTTTGAAATAAAAACTCAATTATCACTAAAAAATCTGTAAATATGATAAGAACGATAAATTGAACAATACTAGCATAACATGTACCAATTAACATTGGAAAAGACAATATAAGAAAAATAGAGAAACATGGAAAAATAGGTAAATTTGGCAGCGCATAAGTACTCGTTACCTCACATATACGCCGCTCACATGGATTTCACTTAGCAAGTAATCTAAGGTTCCTAATTCCCTCAAGTCAGGGTTAGACACAACACTTACCTCGCTCTAAAGGCTACTTAATTCTCAATCACAGCTTTACCTTTGGAATTCACCTCCAAACCACTCATACCTATTCAAAAATGACTCAATAATATCAAATATTGCTAAAGGAATCAATTATATTGCATAAATTAAATTTCACAAATTTTCTTCCAAAAAGTCGAAAAATCAACCCCGGGCCCGCTTGGTCAAAACCAGAGGTTCGGACCAAAATCCGTTTATTCATTCACCCCCGAGCCCGAATATGTAATTAGTTTTGGAATCCGACCTCAAATCGAGGTCTAAATCCCCAAATTTCCGAAATTCCTAGTTTCTACCCTAACCCCTAATTCTACCATGAAAACTCTACATTTTTGGTTGATAATTCAAGGAATGTAATGGGTAATTGAAAGAAAATGGTTTAGAATCACTTACCAACACTTTGGGGAAGAAAATGACTCTTGAAAATCGCTCCTACCAGTTTGGTTCTTGAAAAATGTTGAAGAAATGGCTTAAACCCGTGTTTGATTCTATTTTATGCACTGGGCGACAGTGTGCATCACGTTCGCGAGGCCACTGTCGCGTTCGCGAAGGGTACTGACTACCAAGCCTTCACATTCGCGATGGTTACTCCCTCCTGGCCTTCGCGTTCGCGAGATGTTGCTCGCGTTCGCGATGAAGGAACGACCAACCCCCCTTCCCCCCAAGTCCCCACATGCTTCGCGTTCGCGTTGAGCCGGTCGTGTTCGCGAAGGGTAAATTCCCCATCACTTCGCGTTCGTGACCAGGCCTTCGCATTCGCGAAGAAGAAGTCTCAGCCTTATCAGGTTACTCTTCGCGTTCGCAAGAGGACCTTCGCGAACGCGAAGAAGGATATGACAGACACCAGAATCTAAACCAAACATGCACACAAGTCTAAAAACATCATACGGACCTGCTCGAGCGATCAAATCACCAAAATAACACCTAGAACTCTAAAGTTAGCACCAAATCAAATGAAATTCTCATGAACACTTTAAAATTTCTATTTTCTCAACTGGACGTCCGAATCACGTCAAATCAACTCCATTTCTCACCAAATTTCACAGACATAAATATCATAATGAACCTGTACTGGGCACCAGAACCAAAATACGGACCCGATACTAACAATGCCAAATATCAATCAATTCTTAAAAACAAATAATTTTCAAACTTTTAATTTTCATCAAAAATTCATAACTTGAGCTAGGGACCTCCGAATTCGATTCCGGACATACGCCTAGGTCCCATAATTCGATACGGACCCGCCGAGACCGTCAAAATACGGATCCGGACTCGTTTACCAAAATAGTTGACCGAAGTCAACTAAAATTAACTTTTAAGGCGAAAATTCTTATTTTCATTAGTTTTCAACATAAAAGCTTTCCAGAAACCTGCTCGGACTGCGCACGCAAATCAAGGAGGGTAAAAATGAGATTTTTAAGGCTTAAGAGCGCAGATTCGAGTTCTAAAACATAAGATGACCTTTTGGGTCATCTCCTTCTCCACCTCTAAAACAACCGTTCGTCCTCGAACGGACATAGAAAAGTACATGGGCTGGTGAAAAGGTGGGGATATCTACTCTGCATATCAGACTCGGACTCCCAAGTAGCTTCCTCAATAGGCTGACCTCTCCACTACACTCGAACTAAAAGGTAGCTCTTCGATCTCAACTGGCGAACTTGCCTGGCTAGAATTGCCACCGGCTCCTCCTCGTAAGTCAAATCCTTGTCCAACTGGACAGAGCTGAAATCTAACACATGGGACGAATCGCCGTGATACTTTTGAAGCATGGACACATGGAATTCCGGATGAACAACTGATAAACTAGGTGGCAACGCAAGCCTGTAAGCCACCTCTCCCACTCTCTCCAGAATCTCAATAGGTCCGATATACCTAGGGCTCAACTTGCCCTTCTTTTCGAACCTCATTACACCCTTCATGGGTGATACCCGAAGTAACACTCTCTTGCCGACCATGAGTGCAACATCACGAAATCTACGGTCGGCATAACTCTTCTGCCTGGACTGAGCTGTGCGAAGTCGATCCTGAATAATCTTGACCTTATCCAAGGCATCCTGTACTAAATCTGTACCCAATAACCGAGCCTCCCCCGGCTCAAACCACCCAACTGGAAACCTACACCGTCTACCATATAATGCCTCATAGGGAGCCATCTGAATGCTCAACTGGTAGTTTTTATTGTAGGCAAACTCCGCTAACGGCAAAAACTGATCCTAGGAACCTCCAAAGTCAATAATACAAGCGCGGAGCATTTCCTCCAAGATCTGAATAGTATGCTTGGACTGCCCGTCCGTCTGAGGATGAAATGTTGTGCTCAACTCAACCCGCGTACCCAACTCATGCTGAACTGCCCTCCAAAAGTGCGAGGTAAACTGTGTACCTCAATCAGAAATGATAGACACGGGCACACCGTGAAGACAGGCGATCTCACGAATATAAATCTCTACTAACCACTCTGAGGAATAGGTAACTGCCACAGGAATGAAATGCACTGACTTAGTCAGCCTGTCCATAATGACCCAAACTGCATCGAACTTTCTCTGAGTCCGTGGGGAGTCCAACAACAAAGTCCATAGTGATACGCTCCCACTTCCACTCAGGAATATCTAACCTCTGAAGTAAACCACCAGGTCTCTGATGCTCACACTTTACCTGCTGGCAACTTAGGCACCGAGCTACATAGGCAACTATGTCCTTCTTCATTCGCCTCCACCAATAATGTTGCCTCAAGTCCTGATATATCTTGGCGGTGCCCGGATGAATAGAATACCGGGAACTGTGGGACTCCTCAAGGATCAACTCACTAAGTCCATCCACATTAGGCACACAAATACGACCATGCATCCTCAAAACTCCGTCATCTCCAACAGTAACCTGCTTGGCACCATCGTGCCGCACTGTGTCTCTAAGGACAAGTAAATGAGGATCGTCATCCTGCCGATCTCTGATGCGCTCAAATAAATAGACTGAACAACTGTACAAGCTAGAACACGGCTGGGCTCAGAAACATCTAACCTCACGAACTGGTTGTCCAAGGCCTGAACATCCAATGTAAGCGGTCTCTCACCAACTGGAATATATGCAAGGCTACCCATACTGACTGACTTTCTATTCAAATCATCGGCCACCACATTGGCCTTCCCGGGATGATACAATATGGTGATATCATAGTCTTTCAATAGCTCCAGCCACCTCCTCTGCCTCAAATTGAGTTCCTTCTGCTTGAACAAATACTACAAGCTCCAATGATCAGTGAATATCTCACATGGCACGCCGTAAAGATAGTGCCTCCAAATCTTCAGCGCGTGAACAATGGCTGCCAGCTCTAGATCATGAACAGGGTAATTCCTCTCGTGAACCTTCAGCTGCCGTGAAGCATATGCAATAACCTTGCCACCCTGCATCAATACCGCACCCAGACCAATATAAGATGCGTCGGTATCGTAGTCAAAGTTGTCTTGCGCTTCTGAAAGCTCGCTTCACACTCGTCTGACCACCTGAACGGGGCACCCTTCTGGGTCAATCTGGTCAACAGGGCTACTATGGACGAAAACCCCTCCACAAATCGACGGTAATAGCCCGCCAAACCCAGAAAACTACAAATCTCTGTAGCTGATGTGGGTCTAGGCCAGTCTTGAACTGCCTCAATCTTCTTAGGATCCACCTGAATACCCTCTGCTAATACAACATGACCTAAGAAAGCAACTGAACTCAACCAAAACTCGCATTTTGAGAACTTAGCATATAACTGGCTGTCTTTCAGAGTCTAAAGAACGATCCGAAGGTGCTGCTCATGCTCCTCTCGACTATGGGAGTAGATCAAGATATATCAATAAACACAATCACAAAGGAATCCAGGTAGGGTTTGAACACCCGGTTCATCAAATCCATGAATGTTGCTGAGGGATTTGTCAGCCCAAATGACATCACTAGCAACTCATAATGCCCATACCGAGTCCAAAAAGCTGTCTTAGGAACATCGGATACCCTAATCCTCAACTGATGGTAGCCAGCTCTCAAATCAATCTTTGAAAACACCTTGTCACCCTGAAGGTGATCAAATAAATTATTAATCCTCGGCAATGGATATTTGTTCTTGATGGTGGCTTTGTTCAACTGCCGATAATCTATACACATCCTCATCGATCCATCCTTCTTCTTCACAAACAACACAGGTGCACCCCAGGGCGAGAAACTAGGTCTAATGAAGCCCTTATCAAGCAAATCTTGCAACTGCTCCTTTAATTCTTTCAACTTTGGCGAGGCCATACGATATGGCGGAATGGAAATAGGCTGAGTGCCCGGAGCCAAATCAATGCAGAAATCAATATCCCTGTCGAGTGGTATCCCCGGCAGGTCTGCAGGAAATACCTCTGGAAACTCACGAACAACCGGCACCGAATCTATGGAAGGAACCTCCGCACTAGAATCGCAGACATAAGCCAAATAAGCTAGACATCCCTTCTCAACCATATGTCAAGCCTTCACATAAGAGATAACCCTGCTGGCAGAATGGCCAAGATTCCTTCTCCACTCTAATCGAGGCAACCCCTGCAAGGCTAAGGTCACCGTATTAGCGTGACAATCTAATATAGCATGATAAGGTGACAGCCAATCCATACCCAGTATGACATCAAAATCAACCATGTCGAGAAGTAGAAGATCTACACGATTTTCAAGACTCCCAATGGTGACCACACACGAACGATAAACACGATCTACAATAATAGCATCTCCCACTGGTGTGGACACATACACAGGAGAACTCAAAGAATCATGGGGCACAACCAAATAGGAAGCAAAATAGGAAGACACGTAGGAGTAAGTAGTTCCCGGATCAAATAGAACTGAAGCATCTCTACTGCAAACTAAAACTATACCTGTGATAACAGCGTCATATGACTCAGCCTCAGGCCTAGCTGAGAAAGCATAACACCGGGGCTGGGCCCCACCACCCTGAACTACGTCCCTGGGACGGCCTCTAGCTGGCTGGTATCCACCTCTAACGGCCTGACCTCTACCTCTAACAGTCTGGCCTCTACCTCTGGCTGCCTGACCCCTGCCTCTGGCTGGCTGAGCAGGTGGTGCAGCAACTAGTGCCGGAACCATGGCACGAGAACTCTGATGCTGTGAGCTGCACATTGCCCGAGGTCAAAATCTAGCAATGTGCCTCGGATCACCACAAGTATAATATAACCTCGGCTGCTATGACTGCTGACCCTGAAACTGACCCTGTCAACCTGAATAACTACCCTGATAACTCTGGAGTGGAGGTGCACTAATAGGAGCTGGTGGTGCACTGTAGGCTAGCTGGTCGGAATAATGCATCTGAGGGCCACGACCACCTGAGGCACCATGGGATGCCTGGAGCGCTGAATGAAATGGCCTAGGAGGATGGCATCTACCAAAAGTACTTCTGCCTCTAGATGAGGCACCGCTGAACTCACCGAAATGACGAGGCCTCTTGTCAGACCCCTGACCTCCCTGAGTAAGAACCATCTCGACTCGTCTGGCAACATTAGCAGCCGCCTGAAAAGAAATCTCACTCCCAGTCTCCTTAGCCATCTGCAATCTGATAGGCTGAGCAAGTCCATCAATAAACCTCCTCACCCTCTCTCTCGGTGGGAAGTAGAAGAATGGAATGACGGGCCAAATCCACAAAATGGGTCTCATACTGAGTAATAATCATATTACCCTGCTGGAGACGCTCAAACTGACGGCGACGCTCCTCTCTCAATATGATAGGCAGAAACTTCTCTATGAAGAGCTGAGAGAACTGGTCCCAAGTAAGAGCAGGCGACCCAGCTGGTCTGGTCAACAAGTAATCTCTCCACTATTTCTTGGCAGAACCAGTCATCTGAAATGCAGCAAAATTGACCCCATTGGTCTCCACTATACCCATGTTCTGTAGAACCTCGTGATAGCTGTCAAGATACTCCTGGGGGTCCTCTAAAGGAGCACCACTGAAGTGAACAGGAAAGAGCTTGGTAAACCTGTCCAATCTCCATAAAACCTCAGAAGACATAGCTGGTCAATCTCCGACCTGTGCCACAATAACCGGCTGAACTAATCTGATTGGCTGAGCTGCTGGATCCTGATACTGGGGAGCTATCTGCTCTGGAGCGGGAGTGGTAGGAGTCTGGGCTCCTCCTCCAGCCTGAGAGACTGCTGGTGCCATGGGAAATGCGGCAGTCTGGGCCACACTCTCCATAAGTCCCACCAAACGGACCAAAGCGTCCTGAAGTACTGGGGTAGCAATGAACCCCTCCGGAACCTGAGCTGGTCCGACAGGAACAGTTTGGGCTGGAACCTCCTCATCAATTTCTATCTGAGGCTCCACTACTGGGGCTGCTGCTCGGGCCCTAGGCTGAGCCCTGCCCCTGCCTTGGCCTCTGGCACGGCCTCGGCCTTGACCTCTGCCCCGCGTAGGAGCTGTCACTGGAGGCCCTGGATGCTGCTCAGCTGAGGAAGCAGTACGTGTTCTCGCCATCTGCGAGAGAATAAGAGTAGAAGAGTTCAATCAGTATTGAGAAAGCAAAATCGCATGACAAAGAAGAATAAAAGTGAAACTTGTTCCTAAACTTTATAGCCTCTGGAAGATAAGCACAGACGTCTCCATACCGATCCTCCAGATTTTACTAAGCTTGCTCGTGAATCATGGGACCTAGACAACCTAGTACTCTGATACCAACTGTCACGACCTGAAATTTTCCACCGACAGGACCGTGATGGCGCCTAACATTTCACTTGCCAGAGAAGCCAACGTTAGAGAATCATTAAACCAATTCCTTATTTTCATTCAGTAAATAACAATAATTAACTAAAATGAAATATAATAAGTGCGGAATACCATAAAACTGTATTAATTACTACCACCCGGATCTGGAGTCACAATTCACGAGCATTCATGAATTTACTACAAGTAATAGTCTAAAAGAAATACAACTGTCTGAATGAAAGAAAACAGTAGGACATAAAAGATAGACGGGGATTTCAAGGTCTGTGAACGCCGACAGATCTTCCTTGAGTCTCCGGACACCAGACCAGTATAAAATCTCGATTAACCTGAGCCGGTATCAAAATCTGCACAGAAAGTGCAGAGTGCAGCATCAGTACAACCGACCACATGTACAGGTAAGTGCCGAGCCTAACGTCGATGAAGTAGTGACGAGGCTAAGGTAAGGCACCTACAAATCAACCTGTATAATTTAACAGTGTATACGCAAATAACAGGAATGAAGAACTAAACAGGAAATGTCGGGAGGGGAAACATATTGAGGGGAATACAAGATAAAGAACTACAACAGAATGATCACCAGAGCAGTCACTATACCATGAATCAACAGGAATAGTGAATACAGTAAGGAAAAATGCACGGCATCAGCCTTCGTACTTTTACTCTCAATCTCACCATAAAATTAATAGAAACGGCACGACATCACCCTTTGTGCTTTTACTCTGATATCATGGCATGGCATCACCCTTCGTGCATTAACACTCACAATATGGTACGGCATCACCCTTTGTGCATTAACACTCACAATATGGTACGACATCACCCTTCGTGCATTAACATTCACAATATGGCACGACATCACCCTTCGTGCATTAACACTCACAATATGGCACGGCATCACCCTTCGTATATTAACACTATCCCTTACTATAATGCAATGCATAAACAACAACAAGAAGACAGAATAACAAGTACAAACCTTACTTCAATATTTGGTTCCATAATGTCAATCTCAACTTTGAAATAAAAACTCAATTATCACTAGAAAATGCATAAACATGATAAGAACGATAAAATGAACAATACTAGCATAACACGTAGCAATTAACATAGGAACACACAATATAAGAAAAACAGAGAAACATGAAAAAATAGGTAAATTTGGCGGCGCATAAGTACTCGTCACCTCACATATACACCGCTCATATGGATTTCACTTAGCAAGTAATCTAAGGTTCCTAATTCCCTCAAGTCAGGGTTAGACACAACACTTACCTCGCTCCAAAGGCCACTTAATTCTCAATCACAGCTTTTTCTTTGGAATTCACCTCCAATCCACTCGTATCTATTCAAAAATGACTCAATAATATCAAATATTGCTAAAGGAATCAATTATATTGCATAAATTAAATTTTCCAAATTTTCCTCCAAAAAGTCAAAAAATCGACCCCGGGCCCACTTGGTCAAAACCCGAGGTTCGGACCAAAATCCTTTTACCCATTCACCCCCGAGCCCAAATATGTAATTAGTTTTGGAATCCGACCTTAAATCGAGGTCTAAATCCCCAAATTTCCGAAATTCCTAGTTTCTACCCTAACCCCTAATTCTACCATGAAAACTCTAGATTTTTGGTTGATAATTCAAGGAATGTAATGGGTAATTGAACGAAAATGGTTTAGAATCACTTACCAACATTTTGGGGAATAAAATAACTCTTGAAAATCGCCCCTACCCGTTTGGTTCTTGAAAAATGTTGAAGAAATGGCATAAACCCGTGTTTGATTCTATTTTATATACTGGGCGACAGTGTGCATCGCGTTCGTGAGGCCACTGTCGCTTTCGCGAAGGGTACTGACTGCCAAGCCTTCGCGTTCATGAGACCCAGCTCACATTCGCGATGGTTACTCCCCCTGGCCTTCGCGTTCGCGAGACGTTGCTCGCGTTCGCGATGAAGGAACGACACCCCCCCCCCCCAGTCCCCACATGCTTCGCGTTGAGCCGGTCGCGTTCGCGAAGGGTAAATCCCCCATCACTTCACGTTCGCGAACAGGCCTTCGCATTCGCGAAGAAGAAGTCTCAGCCTCATCAGGTTACTCTTCGCATTCGCGAGAGGACCTTCGCGAACGCGAAGAAGGATATGACAGACACCAGAATCTGCAGAAAACCAGGTTTTTCCCAAGTCCAAAATATCCCGTGGCCTATCCAAAACTCACCCGAGCCCTCGGGGCTCCAAATCAAACATGCACACAAGTCTAAAAATATCATACGGACCTGCTCGCACGATCAAATCGCTAAAATAATGCCTAAAACTCTAAATTTAGCACCAAATCAAATGAAATCCTCAAGAACACTTTAAAATTTCTATTTTCTCAACTGGACGTCCGAATCACGTCAAATCAACTCCATTTCTCATCAAATTTCACAAACATGTCTTAAATATCATAATGAACCTATATCGGGTTCCGAAACCAAAATACGGACCCGATACTAACAATGCCAAATATCAATTAATTCTTAAAAATAAATAATTTTTAAACTTTTAAATTTCATCAAAAATTCATAACTTGAGCTAGGGACCTCCGAATTTGATTTCGGACATACGCCCAGGTCCCATAATTCGATACGGACCCGTCGGGACCATCAAAATATGGATCCGGGCCCGTTTACCAAATATATTGACTGAAATCATCTAAAATCAACTTTTAAGGCAAAATGTTTTATTTTTATTAGTTTTCAACATAAAAACTTTTCGGAAACCTGCCCGGACTGCGCATGCAAATCGAGAAGGGTAAAAATGAGATTTTTAAGGCTTAAGAGCGCAGATTCAAGTTCTAAAATATAAGATGACCTTTTGGGTCATCACAGGATAACCTTAACATACCTGAGCCGATTCTCTTGACAATCCTTCCAACATACGTCTTTTGCGACAACTCACTTAACGGAGGATCGAAGTCAGGAAAACTCCATATGATATTCTTGAGAAAGGTTGCATCGTACTCCCTTAGAATCGCGAAATCTCGTTTCTATAACATTACATAGTCTCGTACGATTTTTGTAGCAAAATCACGTTGCCAATATTTTGAATAAGTTGCTGAATCTTTCCTTTGAATTTGATCATAATATTGTAAAATTGAAATGGAATATTTGATTACTTCAAGCAAGGAATGATTAGGCCGTAACATCTCTTGGCATTTCTTGATAACTTTCTTTAACCAAATGAGATGAAATGCCTAACTCTTTAAATTTTTGCCATCTTGCACATTTAATTAAGAGTCACCTAGTAGCTCTTATATGCCTTCCATGTAAGTGGTTATAAGACTTATCCAAAAGTCATCCACTTAATTCCTTAATCAATTCATTAATCCCCACTAGTCCAATAATTAACCAATTATCCACATAATTAAGAATTATCATAAAATACTACTCACTTTTAATACACTTTATACACTTTACTATCATGGCCATGTGGTACCTTGTATGGCACTAGTCCATAAATATGGGGTATTATAGCTTAGACCGTATTTTACCCCAAAATGTCAAATTTTGACGAAATTTATTTTCTTCGATTTGCTTATCTTCTCACCTTCACGAATTTACTCATCACTTGTTTGAAATATCATAATACTTATAATCTTACAATAATCTCATTCCCGAACTTACGTTGATTAACTTACGACGAAACTTTATCGTACGAAAATGCGGGATGTAACATCTCATTTCCGAACTTTCATTAATTTATTCATGGCGTACTTTCACGTACGAAAACATGGGATATAACAGAGGGTTCTGCAAGTCATGCACTAACATGGCATCATTTCTCTCATTATAGGTGTCACTGATTGAATCCTCATAATAAGGCTGATTCCTTCAAATTTCTGGGTTGTACGTGTTGTTAACAGTGTTATCTGCCATTTTTTTTATTTTTTCTAAGACAAAAATAATCAAATCGCGTTAGTTAAACAGACAAGGATCAATTTAATTGCATGGCTGTCTAGGCCCCACGGTGGGCACCAAATTATTTACCCGTAAAATGATACAATTAAATTTATACGTAGTTTCTAGACAAGTGAACTAATTTGATCCTGAAATAATTCAATAATTGAAGAAATGTATAATACTTAGCCTTATAATATAGATGAAATAACATAGATGACAGTTTCGGGAACAAGATTTCCGGGCACAACAATGATGAGATCAAAAAGCAAGAAAGTAAGATTGTATTAAGCTTTGTATAGAATGTAGTATATATTTAGCCAGAAAATTCGTATCCCTTACAATGATAACTGAGCTCACTATTTATAGCTATGTCTAGGGAAGGAGGTCCTAGGATCGTGTCCTCTTTTAATGTCAATTATAAGGATCATTGATGAAGATGTAACAATGAACATAAATGCCAAATTCTCTGTAACGGATCGTCGCTCTTAATGTTGCAGAATATTCCCTATTAAATGCTACCGGACGCAGAGCATTTAATACACCTTTATGAACATTATCCTTTCCGGTGACAAGCGGAATGGCTGCGTTCGGTCTTCGGCCATCCCTGTCTTGGGTTTCACGTGTTCTGCCTTTAGATGACCACATGTCATATCATATTTCACCCTATACAATACATATTACATATATTTTATATATACTTTTTGGCTAGCAAATACAATTAGTTTCGGTCGATTGTTCAATTTTATATTTTGCTCTAGAAACAATTCTAGAAATTAAAATGAGGGACAATGCAACATCTTTTTTCTTTGTTTTATTGTTAGGGTAAAGCTAGTCGAGCAGTTTCTTGGTATCAGTTGTTCATAAGACATCAAATTATTGGTTGACGATCTTAACAAGGGAAATTATACTGCTTTTATTACCTCATTGTTGCACCACATATTCTGAATAGCATATTCTCATGTATATGCAAAATGGAGCAAGTACAAAGGGAGTAGAAGTGACAACAAATTGAGTGAGTCAAAAGAACAATCTGACGAACCTTGAGTGTGAGACCATATCACTTGTAATATGATTTTTACTCAGCAGTAATAGTGTAGGAGTTGTGGTACGGGGTGTAGAACAAAAAAGCGAATGACATGTACTATATACACTCTTATTTCTAGAATTAATCTTGCTGATTGAATTGTTGTTGACTTATAAATTTGCATTGGTGTGGTATGTTACATGTAGTACACCCGCAAAACATGAATTTCAGACGTTTGCATTATTGAGTTTTGATGAGGTATGATGATGTGCATGGTGGCTTTGGTTTTGGAGATAAAAACCGAGGAGGAACATCTCTGCTGGACTTTACTAGAGCATTTGATTTGGTGATAGCAAACTCGAGTTTCTCGAAGAAGAGGGAGCACTTGGTCACCTTTCGAAGTTCGGTGGCCGAGACTCAGATTGATTATTTACTCTGCAGGAAGTCCGATAGAGGACTTTGCACTGATTGTAAGGTCATCCCGAGTGAGAATCTCTTGACCCTTCATAGGCTCCTGGTCATGGACCTTGAGATCACGAGGAAGAGAAGGAAGATGGCAATATATAGTCAACATAGGATCAAGTGGGAAGCCTTGACGAAAGCTAAAGCGTAGGTATTGGGGGTCAAGCTGGTGACTATGGGGGCTTGGAGGAGTAGTGGGGACACAAGCGCTATGTGGACCATGACTGCATAGTGCATTAGGGAAGCCGCGGGAGAGGTATTAGGGGTCTCAAAGGGTTACTCTGGTGGTCACAAAGGAGACTTGTGGTGGAATGCAGAGGTGCAAGGAAAAGTGGAAAACCAAGAAAGCAGCGTTTCTGAAGCTAGTGGAAAGAGTAGACGAGGAGGAGAAGAGAGCGAGTAAGGAGCATTATAATTTGGCTAAGAAAGAGGTAAAGCTAGCAGTTAAGGCAGCCAATACTGCAGCTTTTAGTCGTTTGTATGAGAAACTCGGGGGCCAAGGTGGGGATAAGAGGTTATTCAGGTTAGCCAAGGCGCGTAACTTGGACCAAGTAAAGTGCATCAAGGACGAAGAAGGTAGAGTTTTGTTGGATGAGGGGCTTATCCGTCGAAGATGGCAGACCTACTTCCATAGTCTAGTGAACGAGGAGAAGGACAAGAGCATTGTACTGGGTGATTTGGAACTATCCGGGAGTCGTTGTAACTTTGGGTATTGTAAGCGGATTAGAGTTGATAAAGTTGAGGGGGCTATGCGTAAGATGAGCAGGGGCAAAGCGACCGGGCTAGATGAAATCCCGGTGGAGTTTTGGAAGAGTGCGGGTAAGGTAGGCTTGGAATGGCTCACCAGGATATTTAATGTCATTTTTAGAACGAAGAAGATACTCGAAGAGTGGAAGTGGAGCACGATGGTTCCTGTATACAAGAACAAGGGTGATATCCAAAATTGCAATAACTATCGGGGTATCAAGCTGCTTAGCCATACTATGAAAGTCTAGGAGAGAGTGGTAGAGCTAAGGATGAGGAAGAGTGTGTCTATTTTCGAGAACCAGTTTGGGTTTATGCCGGGGAGTTCAACTACAGAAGCCATCCACCTTGTTAGGAGATTTATGGAGCAGTATAGGGAGAGAAAGAAGGACTTGCATATGGTATTCATCGACTTAGAAAAGGCGTATGATAAAGTTCCGAGGGAGGTTTTGTGGAGTTGTTTGGAAGCTAGAGGTGTACATGTTGCCTACGTTAGGTTGATTAAGGACATGTATGATGGAGTAAAGACCCGAGTGAGGACGGTGGGTGGGGACTCGGACTATTTTTTGATATATGATGGGGTTGCATCAGGGGTCGGCACTCAGCCCTTTTTTGTTTGCTCTGGTAATGGACGTACTGACGCGCCACATCCAAGGGGAGGTATCGTGGTACGTGTTATTTGCAGATGATATTGTATTGATTGACGAGATGTGAGACGGTGTGAATGCGCAATTAGAGATATGGAGGCAGACCTTGGAATCTAAAGGTTTCAAGTTGAGCAGGACCAAGACAGAGTACTTGGAGTGTAAGTTCAGTGGCGAGATTCAAGGAGGGGAAGGAGAGGTGAGGCTGGACTCGCAGGTCATCCCTAGGAGAGGGAGTTTTAAGTACCTTAGGTCTATTATTCAGGGAATGGGGAGATTGATAAAGATATCACACATAGTATTGGGACGGGATGGATGAAATGAAGACTCGCTTTCGGTACTTTGTGTGACAAGAAGGTACCACCGAAACTTAAGGGTAAGTTCTACAGAGATGTGGTCAGACCAACGATATTGTATAGGGTTGAGAGTTGGCCAGTCAAGATCGCTCATGTCCAGAAGATGAAAATAGCAGAGATGAGGATGTTGAGATGGATTTGCGGGCACACCAGTTTAGATAGGATCAGAAATGAGGTTATTCGCGACAAGGTGGGTTTAGCTCCTATTGAGGACAAGATGTGGGAAGCGCGGCTTAGGTGGTTTGGTCATGTGAGGAGGAGGAGCACAGATGCCCCGGTGAGTAGGTGTAAGAGGTTGACATTGGAGGGTCTACGAAGAGGTAGATGTAGGCCAAAGAAGAGGTGGGGAGAGGTGATTAGGCAAGACATGGCGCAGCTTCAGCTGGCCGAGGACATGACCCTTGATAGGAAGGCATGGAGGTCGAGGATTAGGGTAGTAGAGTAGGTAGTCCAGAGTGTTCATAACAGTAATATTTGCACGCAATCTCGCTTTCTGTTGGTAGTAGGTTTCGGTTATTTTCTTTCATTGTTGACCACCTTACTATCCTGTTATTTTATCCTGCTTTTATATGACTTTTTGTTACTGTCTCTTGTCTATATTTTCATTAATATGGTACTTATACTTTCCTGAGCCGGGGGTCTATTGGAAACAGTTTCTCTATCCTCACAAGATAGGGATAAGGTTTGCGTACACACTACCCTCCCCAGACCCCATAGTGTGGGATAATACTGGGTATGTTATTGTTGTTGTTGTTGTTGCATTATTGACTTCTCTTCTTTTCTAAAACTATAGAATCGTCTACTTCAGGTTTATTTTCGTGATGGATTCAATAACTGATAACCCACATATCTGTGGAGAAAATTTGTTGCATATGCATGTAAATGCTTGTATGGTTTGAAAAAAGATAAGTTCGTAAATTCACCGAGGCATTCGACAACTACGCGAATCGCGGCCAAATTTACTAGTTGATTAATATATACGATGCCTTAAAAGGACGCAATTTTGAAATGCTTGGTAAAATAATTAAGAAAAAATTTCACAGCCACAAGCACACCTCGCTAGAATAGCTTATAAAACTAAGTGACGCCTAGAGGATTCACAGTTGCTAGTCAAAACTAAGTGAAGCTTACATAACTTTTTTGTTGTACTATAGGCAAAGGGCCAAATATATCCATGTACATTTGAAAAGGATCTAACAATATCCCTCGTTATACTATTGGGCTATATATACTTTTCCTGTCATACTTTGGAACAACTATACCCTTATTTTGGATGGAGTGCCACGTGTCAGCACGAGATGAAAACGACCCATTTGTTTTTACCAGATCCGTTTTAAAAAATCCACCACCCCGTCCGTTTTAAAATTCAGTTTTTTTAAAGCATATATTTTGTTAAAACTGGATTTTTTTTTTTGTAAAAACTGAAAAAAAAAAAGAAAAGAAATTTGTAAAATATATATTTTTAAGTCTTTTCAGTTTTTTTAAAGTATTCTTTTTGTAAAAACTGAAAAAAATATTTTTTTAAAAAATGCTTTAAAAAATAGAAAAAATATATTCTGTAAAAACTGGAAAAAAAAATTACAAAATATATATTTTTAAATATTTTCAGTTTTTTTAAAGTATTATTTTTGTAAAAACTGAAGAAAAAAAATTTAAAACTGGAAAAAAAAAAGACTCTCCTAAAGCAGTGGACTACATATGCATTAGTTTTTAAAAAATAAAAATATTTTGCAAAATCTTTTTTTTCAGTTTTTACAAAAAAAATACTTTAAAAAACTGAAAAAACTGAAAAATATATATTTTGCAAATTCCTTTTTTCAGTTTTTACAGAATATATATTTTTTAGTTTTTAAAGCATTTTTAAAAAAAAAAAAAAATTCAGTTTTTACAAAACAGATACTTTAAAAAAAACTTAAAAGACTTAAAAGTATATATTTTGCAAATTTCTTTTTTTTCAGTTTTTAGAAAAATAAATTTCAGTTTTTACAAAATATATGCTTTAAAAAAACTGAATTTTAAAACTGGTCGGGTGGTGGGTTTTTTAGAACGGATCGGGTAAAAAAAAAATGGGTCGTTTTCATCTGGTGCTGACACGTGGCACTCCATCCAAAATAAGGGTATATTTGTTCCAAAGTATGACGGGAAGGGTATATATAGCCCAATAGTATAACGAGGGGTATTCTTAGACCATTTTCGAAAGTACAGGGGTATATTTGGCCCTTTACCAAATATATTTAGATACATTGGGTTCAATCTCTCAAATTGGGAGGTGACGAATCAATTGATGTCAGAAGAAATCTGAATTTGTTTTCGCTCTTGGTTCTAGCTACAATTAAAAAGAAGAGAAGAGGATGATTTTCAATAAACATGGGCCTTTTCCAGTTACCGTTGTTTCAGTTTTATATTTATTCATGAAAGTAGATTAATCTGAGAAATACTTGTTAATGAGAGAGGTATTGTTAGTTTTATGTAAGACAGTGGATGTTTGTTTAAAACTCTATTTCTATCTTAATGTGTTTATTTATCAATATAGCCTATTTATTTATGTTAAGATTAGAGTAAAAGATGGTATTCAATTCGATCAATACTTTCGTGTTAAGTTGTCGGCGCTAAATATAGATTTTACTCAATATGAAACTATTGTTATTTAAGGAGTCAAACTTCAATCAAAAGATATAAACTTTTAGGTCGTTAATTGCTAAATTTAGCAAATTTGCTATTGTCTGATAAATTGTGAATAATTAAATTAATCTTTAGGGTGAAGTGAGATTTGAAAGCATACTGAATTTATTTTTGCTCTGATACCATACTAAACTCATTGAAAGCTCGAATTTGTAGAATGAAAATATAGTTGATTGGAAGTAGAAGAGCCAATTGAAAGATATTCTCTGTATAGAAATAAAATAAGCATCTAAATATTCTAAATGAACTCAAAATATTATATACAAAATAAAATAGGTCGAATTCCAGCCATAATAAATAATATAATACAAAGGAATTAGGCCTTATTGTAAGGACAACAAAATAAATATAATTGTGCCTGAACTATACAAAATAAAAATAATTGGGCCTCAACTATATAACTAAACAGAGTCTGGAACCAAAATAATGCAAAAATTAACTTAAAGAATAAAATAACGTAAAGAAAAAAACATGCACTATATTACTCGGGCTAATGGCCCAACCTAACGGCCGTTAGTCATTCCAAAGTGATATAGTGCATGCGTACCATTCATTGTGTGTCCTTATTTTCCCATAAATCTGCCAAGGCAGACCCTTCCATCTATACTATTTTTACCATTTTTCGCTATAGGCTCCCATCACAAGTTCCTCTCCTTCAAAATTTGAAGTTCCAGCAACGAACTATGTCTGGTCGAGGTGATGTCCCTATGTATTTTTACAAAAAATATGCAGTTTTGAGGCCTTCACCCCAACCTTGGGAGGTGCGACCGGCACACGATGCTTGAAGGCCCGTGCGAGCCGACGTCTGTTCCTATCACCCTTATTATTCATAAAACTGGACCATTGAGGCCTCCAAATAATAACACCAGAATTAAAATGTGTACCACTTATTAGCAAAGGAAATATTGGCATTTTATTCATGATCATCCATGTTACCAACATCGTCCTACTAACCATTACATGCAACCGAACACTAACACTAGTCTGCAAGCCTCTAAGAGTACCAAAAGGGATATGCATATTACACAACTTGATCGAGACATGGCCCCACCATACCCATTGGTACTGTCACTGCATAGCAAGCAAAGAATTGGGAATTCAGTGGTGTAATATTAAGAGGTTTTGGGGTATGTTGGGATTTACAAAAAGCAGCACCTTACGATGTTCATGACCAATTGGATCCTGACATACCAGTAGGTACCAGAGGAGATCGCTATGATCGTTACTGTATTTGTATCGAAGAGATGAGATAAAGTGTTCAGATCATTGTGCAATGTCTTAATCAAATGCCTAGTGGCATGATCAAAGCTGATGATCGTAAGCTATGTCCTCCATCATGATCTCGAATGAAACTATCCTTGGAATCGTGCGCTGTGTGAAACATATATCATCGTTGTTCTTAACCGAGACTCGGGTTAAGCTCCGTCTCGGAACCTTGTGGGGTTAGGAGTAAAGCATCCCGAGGTTGGCACATCTCGTTGAGCGTGGAGAAGTATTGGGAACCCCAATTGTTTTCTTCAGAGCCGTTTCTTTTTCCGTCCCCCCATCCCAGCATAGCGCTTTACTTTCAATTCTTCGGAAGAATCAACTTACGTCTCCCTTCTTCATTGATTTGGGGGAAAAGGAACCGTCTACCAGTTGGGAAGCTAGACATCAAGTAAGTGGTTTGATGAGGATAACTAAGCTGACACGCCGGAGTTGGCTGCTGGCACAACAGGGTGGTGCCTTACCGCACCGCAGGCGGACGCGCGGTAGCGTTCGTGGTGGTGCTTCAGGATTCCAATGTACTGCGTCCAAGATCAGAACGAGCTTGCCGGCGGACCACTACTGTCCCACTCTTGAGTGAGAGGTTCATGAGAAGATTGAACTGAGATGAGGTAAGCTCGATCTTTTGGAAAAAATGATTCATAAGCCTTCAACAGGATAAGAAACTTGAGAGGATCGACGAAGCTGAGAGTGGGCTACTGGAGCCCCTACTATTACTATTCAAGATGAAAAGAGGATTAAATCGAACACGGAAAGATCATGGGGCTCGAACCCATAGGCACCAGACTGAGGTATGAATGAAGGACGAGTTTCACTCTCTTCGGGCTCAAGCTTAGATAGAAGAGAACACATGCTTCAGTACCTATCGACCCTATCTTGCTTTATCGTACCCAACTGATTAGTGATTGCACAATAGGTACCGTACCCGACCGTCTATAGCATGGCTCGATAAAGTAAAATAAATACATATATGTAAGTGCAATGTTGTAGCAGTTTGAAGAGACAACACAAGCTTAAACTCAAAATGAGTCATACCCTGCGACCAAAGGATACCAACCGGAAACAATTTAGACTTTCAAAGAAATGCCCGCAACAAGAATGCACAGGAACAGGATAACATCATTGAGAGGGCTTAGAACTACCAAACTTACAGTACAGGAATCATTTAGAAAGAAGGAGAGACTCACACTACCTCATGCCAAGAAAGAAGGTTGCCCTACATACCTTGTTGAAGAACTAGATACACCTCTAGGATGGTTAAGCTTGCCTTCAACAAATTTTCAAAGTCAATGCAACAAGATAATAACTATTACAGTGATGATTCCAAGCTCCTTCACGCTAGATCCTGCTAAATTCATATTCACCTTCGACTTTGCCTTAATTTTCTTGGAGATTCTATAGGGGCGTTGAGAGTATTTTGGGATAATAAGTGTTGGTGATACTTCTAGAATAAGAGAGAATGAGCCTCACTACCCCCTTTTATACTGTTACTAACCATAGGAAGTTCCGTCGTTCCATATGCAAAGTAGGTCGCCCCGACCCGGTTACAGGGTCTGGTGAGACATTTGGCGCAAGCTCACTGAAACGTGTAACCACCTTCTGGCCTTAAACGCGTCATCAACTGATTGGCCGCGCTAGAAGCCACACTTACCAGACTTTATTTAGGTGTGGGGCGTAATATGATCAAACGACAGACTTGCTTACCAAGGTGAATTGATTGTCGTTTTATTTGATGCATATACATAGGTGGAAGATCAATTAGTTTTAAAAAGTGGTACGGTGAACCCTTTCAGTAGGAACACTACAAATCAATGACGCAAGAACTTTAGAAATATATCGGAGAGAACGAAAAGAAGATTTAGAAACTTAAAGAAAAATATTAAAATATCGAAAAGAGGTTGAGATGTTAAAGGAAAAACTGAAAGAAGTTGAATAAGAGAACAATCGATTGCAAGAGAAATTCTAGTGGCATAAAAAAAATAATAGGTGATGACTAAGAACCACGTAACTGCCTTGATTTTATTGGTTATGTAAGCTGTTATTTATGTATTATGTGGTGTTCAGACTTTAACTTATTCATGTATTATGCATTGTGTATTATTGGTTGTCATGTGCATTTTTTTTTTAAAAAAGTATGGCTTGTTTCTGCTAATTTTTTGTATACGCTAATTGTTGATATATTATATTTTTTGCTAATCTACTTTTATTTATATTTGGAAGAATGCTACCTCTTGGTTACAAGTAAGTAAAAGATAAACCATCAATATATGCCTTAGCCTAAAAAGAATCCATCAATGACTCCTTAAAAGATCAAATATATTCATCATCGAAAAATATTTACAGAAGAAAATACAGGTTAAATTTTATATATACAAGTCATGTTCCATTAATGGGTCGCACATCTCGTGCCTTAGTCTATTTGTCGGCCTAAGGCGCATACCCTCCCGATCACTCATAGTATCAGGATCATTCCTATCTTGTTGTCTCTTTATCACACAGTGCCCTATAGCATAATCATCCGAAAGAGCATGACACTTTTTATCTGGGGCCATAACATGCTTCTTCATAGCAAAAATAATAATTCTAGCCACTGAAGTTGATTCACCAGGTCTAGCTGAACAAATGAGATCATCTGAATCAGTGGGATTATCGGGCTAGTCAGTCGCATCTATAGTAAAGTTTGCACGCGTCATCTGTTAATAGAAAATAATATACTAAAAATTAGTAAATTGTGTACGTGAATGAAGTATATTCAGCAAACTAAATATAATAAAAGTCTAATTTGCGCCGCATCGAGATGCTAGAAGGAATCTTTCAAAGGGGCTGCATTCTTAGCGGATCTGCTGTCTTCGATGGATAGTTAGCCGAATCTAAAGATTGTTACTTTCATGACCCAAATCCCATCGGGGTCATGATGGCGCCTAAATAGCCCGCTAGATAAGTCAACCAACATAAATATAACTCACACCGAAGATCATCATATAAATAATGAAATAAAATATGAAATTTAATACAAACTATCCCAAGAACTGTTGTTACAAGTCATGAGCAATTAAGATTTAAAATTGCAACATTGATATGAAGTAAATACATCATTTGTTTGATTATACATAAACATAAATACTAGATTCTAGGCCACTATGAAAAAATGGCAGCTAATAACCATGTCACGACCCAAAATCTCAACCAACGGGGTCGTAATGGCGCCTAACACCTCTTGCTAGACAAGCCAACACTTAAGGATGAATAAGGAAAGGAGACTAACATTTAACAACATAATAACATAGAATAAGAGTAAAACTAGAATAAAAATACAAAATAAGTCTAAAGCCAAATGATGTCTAAGCAACCTCCCAAGATTTGGAGTCACAGAGTGCATGAGCTACTAGAAATGCTAAATACAATATTTGCAAGAAATATGTCACGCTCCGACCTCGGGAAGCGCGGCACACAATCGAGATACCCGGCCGAGCAAGCCTGTACAATACCTTTTACCCAACTCGCCTATGAATAAAGCGAAGATACATTTATATCATTAATTAAACATTAAGAAGTCATGTGAATAACACCAGTTCACTTCCATTATGTCATTAACAAGTCCCCAAAACAGTACACTATACATTTGTAGTTAAAGTGGGACAGATGATACAATTATAACAAGTTTAGTTAAACCTTCCCAAAATAGGATACAACCTACACTATGTCTGCAGAGCCTCTAACAGAAACAAGAGAGTACTACGCCAGTGCCGGCAACAAGGCTCCGGCTATACCTCAAAAACACTATGTACATGGAACAAGAGATACATGACCCCGGAATGAAGTGGGGCTCACCAAGTCAGCTGAGGAGAGGGTGTGCTGCTATCATTGATCAATACCACCTGCTATGGAACCACCTGTATCCATTAAAGATGCAGCGCCCCCGGCAAAAGGGACGTTAGTACATGTCGAATAGTACTAGTACAAAAACCAAACACCTATGCAAGGACTTGAAAATACAACATGGATATGATGAATCATGGTAACAATAAAAGGCTTAGTTAGCCGTTAAAGCTATAGCAATTTATTAAAAGCTTTTAATAACATTTATAAATTCATAAGTCGGGGATCCTCCACAACTACCTTTACACAAAGCGGCCCTGCCGCCTCACCCCAACGTATGCGGGTGGAGGTGCAATCACAATATCATAAAATCTACACAAAGCGGCCCTGCCGCCTCATCCCAATGTATACGGGTGGAGGTGCATTCACCATGCCACAAACTCTACACAAAGTGGCCCTGACGCCTCACCCCGATGTACGTGGGTGGAGGTGTATTCACAATACCACAACTCTACACAAAGCGACCCTGCCACCTCACCCCAATGTATGCTGGTGGAGGTGCATTCACAATGGCACACTTCGGATTCCCAAAACGATAATAGTTTGTACAAGAGAGTTCCCTCTTAAATCAACCATTTGGCACCTTTGGTCTTAGCAAGTGTAAGTTCACAAGGTCTCATCATATGAGAAATAAGTGATTAATCACATTGATTTTATACTAGATCTTATCCCGAAAGGGGGTATAACATAACTAAGTCAATAATAGAGAATCATTAACACACGAGGGTTCTATCACGCTATGCCAATCAGGAATGAATTTTACTAGTTTGAATACCCCACATCAATAGCGTTTCAAGTTCGACTACACATGATAGAATTTTACAAGGATTCAGGAATTCCGATACTAGAAGAAGAGTTTAGCCTTCATACCTCGCTTTGAGCTTTCCTTAATTCACTACACAGTTTTGAAAATCCTAGCAACTTCTATCTATTTAGAGACATAGCAAAATTGAACACAATTTAGGAAAATATTCATGGTTTCAGCTCATTTGAGCATTTTATCAAACACTAGGTGTGCAAATTTGATTACAAGGTTCTTCCACAAGATTTTCTTCACTCCACAACTAATTCAATACCAAGAGTTTATTCATACTAGTTCAATTACCTCCCCACCATCCTCATAGCTACATGCATGCATAAATAACAACTCTCATACCCCAAGAATTATATTCCTAATTACCCATCTTCTACCTAAACTCGAAATTGAAAACTAGAGTTAGAGCTTTACCTATTGGATGTAGACCTTGTGAGTTTTCCTTGTGAATTCTCCAAGTCTTGAGAAAGAATTGATGAAAAATTAGCCAAGGGTTTCCTCCTCTCTCTCTCTCTCTAGAACACTCTCACTTCTCTCTAAAATATCAGATTTCTGCCTTCAAAATGAGCCCTAAAGGCTTTTAATCAAAATAGGGTCGGGTAAATAAAATTAGAAAAATGAAGCCCCGATACAGATTTGCGATTGCATATGCGACCGCATAACGCTTCCGCCGTCCGCGTAATGGCCCTCCGGAACTGGGCACTCCTGCCTCACTCTGCGATCAGTCTGCGGTCCGCAGACTTATTCTGTGGTCGCATAATGCGCCGCAGAACATTTCTCCGAAAATCTTTGTGTTGGGTCTGCGATGGGTTATGCGGCCCACAAAATGATTATGCGTCCCGCAAAATGATTATGCGGCTGCATAATGGTCCAAAAATTTGCCAAGATTTCTGCTTCAGTCTGTGGTAGATCTATAGTCCCTACAATTGTTAACACATAAGTCTACTTCGGCGCCACAAAACTCTGGGTTTTAGGTAAAAATTTTACGGGACCTTACATCCTCCCCCGCTTAGGATCATTTGTCCTCGAATGAGGGTCAAAATTCACCATTAGCACCCAATGTGACTCAGCTGCTATAACACACACCAGCAGTTTCAATTTTGACTAACTCCCCAAAATTCCCAAAACTTTTGCTAGAGTCTCCCTTGTAATTGGGGCCTATCCACATGCCAGAGAATCCCAAAACCATTCCTAACAATATAACCACAACACAACGATATAAAACAATAGGGAAACAACATCGGCCACAATGCCATTAAACATTACATTACCAAGGAGGAGCAACCTCAACATAAGCCGTACAGGGAAAACATAGTTTATAGAAAGTTATCTTTCAACATCATGGACACAATTACATAGCTATTCAAATAAATTAGGATACTTCTTCTTCATCTCCTCCTCGGCTTCCCAGGTGGCCTCTTCGATTTGTTGGCTTCGCCATAACACTTTCATGAAGGCAATTTCTTTGTTCCTCAACTTTCAAACTTGCCTATCAAGAATGGCAACTGGAATTTCTTCATACGTTAATTCTTTATTAACCTCAATAATCTCAATCAAAACAATAAGTGACGGATCTCCAACCACCTTCTTCAACATGGATACATGAAACATCGGGTGCACTAAAGACATCTCTGGAGGTGTTCTAGCCTGTAATCCACCTGGCTAATCCTCTGAATGATTTTGTACGATCCGACATACCTCGGACTCAATTTCCCTTTCTTACCAAACCGCATTACACCCTTTATGGGGGAAACATTCAAGAATTACCAATCATTTTCTTTGAACTCCAAATCTCTGTGACGCATATCCGAATAGGACTTTTGATGACTCTGGGCAGTTTTCAACCGTTCTGTAATGATCTTAACCTTCTCTATAGCCTGATGTATGAGATCTGTTCCTATCAACTTTGTTTCCCCAATATCGAACCACCCAATGTAAGATCTACATCTCCTACCATATAGAACCTCGAACGGTGCCATCTGAATGCTAGCATGATAACTATTATTGTAGGCAAATTATATGAGCAGCAAGTGATCATCCCAGCTACCTTTGAAGTCGAGAACACAAGCGCGCAACATATCCTCGAGCGTCTGAATAGTCCACTCTGCTTGCCCGTTGGTCTCTAGATAGAAAGTTGTACTAAAATGTACCTATTACCCAAACCTTGCTGGAATTTCTTCCAAAAGTTGGTTGTGAATTGTGCCCCTCGATCTGAGATAATAGAAACTGGAGTGCCATGCAACCTCACTATTTCCTTGATATACAACTGAGCATATTGTTCTGCTGTGTCGATAGCCTTAACAGGTAAGAAGTGTGCTGATTTTGTGAGTCGATCCACAATCACCCAAATCGAGTCGAACTTGTGAGGAGTGCGAGGTAGTCCTACCACAAAGTTCATATTGATCATCTCCCATTTCCACAACAGAATTTCTATGTTCTGTGCCAACCCACCCGGTCTTTGGTGTTCAGCCTTCACTTGCTGACAATTTGGACATCTTGCCACAATGTCTGCTACACTCATCTTCATATCATTCCACCAGTAGACTTCCTTAAGACCATGGTACAACTTGGTAGAACCCGGGTGCACGAAATACCTAGAAGTGTGAGCCTCGATCATGATTCTTTCCTGGAGACCATCCATGTTTGGAACACATAGTCGCCCTTGGTACCTTAGTGTACCATAATCCATGCCAAGAAAAAAGGCCATGGTCTTATGTTTATGAATCCCCTCCTTCAATTGTACCAACAATGGGTCGTTGTATTGTTTCTCCTTGACTTTCACAACAAGCGATGATTCAGTCCTATTTTGCACAATCACTCCTCCTTCACTAGAATTCGCATGATGAACTCCCAAACTAGTCAACCGATGAACCTCATTAGCCAACAGATTTTGATATGCCTCTAAGTGAGCCAAACTACCCATAGATTTCTGGCTAAGAGCATCCGCTACAACATTAGCCTTCCCCGGATGATACAGAATATCGATGTCATAATCCTTGAGTAACTCAAGCCATATTCCTTGCCTCAGATTCAATTCCTTCTATTTGAAAATGTACTGAAGGCTCTTATGGTCCGTGAATATATCCACATGGACCCCACACAAAAAATGATGCCAAATTTTCAATGCAAATACCATCGCCGCAAGCTCTAAGTCATGTGTTGGATAGTTCTTTTCATGATTCTTGAGTTGCTTATAAGCATAAGCTTTAACCTTGCCATGTTGCATTAATATACACCCAAGTCCGATTCTTGAAGCATCACAATATACCACAAACCCATATGTACTGTCTGGTAGAGTCAACACTGGTGTCGTGGTCAATCTCGATTTCAACTCCTAGAAGGTCCTTTCACAAGCATCTTACCATTGGAACTTAACCGCCTTCTGCGTCAATTTAGTCAACGGAGAGGCAAGAGTAGAAAACCCCTCCACAAACTTCCTGTAATATCCAGCTAAGCCCAAGAAACTGCGAATCTCAGTTAGAGTTATAGGTCTAGGCCAATTCTTCACAGCTGCAATCTTCTGCGGATCAACCTTAATTCCTTCTCTAGAGATGACATGCCCCAAGAATGTAACAAATTCAAGCCAAAATTCACATTTCGAAAACTTCGCATACAACTTGTGTTGATATAGCATTTGTAGAACTACCCTAAGGTGATCGGCATGGTCCTCTCGACTTCAAGAATATACCAGAATATCATCAATGATCACTATTACAAAAGAGTCAAGGAACGGCTTGAAAACTCGATTCATAAGATCCATGAAAATTGCCGAGGCATTTGTTAGCCCAAAAGACATTACCAGAAATTCAAAGTGCCCATGTCGGGTCCTGAAAGTTATTTTCGGAATATCCTGCTCCCTGATCTTCAATTGGTGATACCTGGATCTTAAATCGATATTGGAGAAGTACTTAGAACCTTGCAATTGGTAAAACAAGTCATCTATCCTTGGCAGTGGGTATTTATTCTTGATCGTGACCTTGTTGAGCTACCGATAGTCGATACACATTCTCAGTGACCCATCTTTCTTCCTGACAAAAAGGGCCGGTGCGCCCCAAGGCAACACACTCGGCCAGATGAAACCCTTCTCTAACAAATCCTTCAATTGTTCCTTTAGCTCCTTCAATTATGTCGATGCCATTCTGTAGGGCGGAATAGATATAGGTTGCGTGCCTAGCATCACATCAATCCCAAAATCAATCTCCTTGCCTAGCGGGATCACAGGGAGCTCATCCGGAAAGACCCCGAAAATTCATTCACAACAGGCACGGACTCAAGTGTAGGTGCCTCAGCATCAGTGTCCATAACCCGGACCACATGGTAGATACATTCCTTGTTAATTATCTTCATGGCCTTAAGGCAAGAAATAAACCTACCCTTCGGCACCACATCATCCCCCTTCCATTTAATCACTGACTCATTTGGAAATTCAAATTTAACTGTTCTGGTTTGACAATCAAGCTTAGTGAAACATGAATAAAGCCAATCCATCCCCATTATTACATTAAAATCAACCATCCCTAATTTAATGAGATCGGCCATGGTGTCCCGACCATGCACCGTGACAACACAATCCCTATAAACCTGCGCGGCTATAATAGACTCACCAACCAGAGTAGATACAGAGAACGGCTCATAGAGTTATTCCGGTTCTATCCCAAATTCCATAACAACATAGGGAGTGACATAGGACAAAGTGGAACCGGGTCAATAAGAGCATACACATCATGAGATTGGACAGTCAATATACCTGTGACAAAATCTGGAGAAGCCTCTGAATCCCGACACCTCCGCATAGCATAAAATCTGTTGGGTCCTCCCAAACTCTATGCACAACCCCTAGCTGCACCACGCCCTGCAGCTGCTAGGGTGCCCCGAGTTGGAGGAGGTGATGTAAATGTAGTAGCTGCAGAACTAGCTGTTTGTGCCACACCTCTGATCATGATCCGGTGGACGAGCGACAATCCCTCTGAATGTGACCCCTCATACCGCACCCGTAGCATATAAGTAGGTCCATGAATCAGGCCCCAAAGTACATCCTCCCACACTTAGGGCATGGGGGCCTCCGCTGCTGCAGGAATATCCCTTCAGGCGGACCCTGCTGGTAGGGTCCCATGTTGCCCTGACTGAGCCCGGATAGTTGTGCACTCATCGAAGACTGAGTGGATGACTGAGATGGCCCTAATGACCCTCCCTTAAATGCCAACCTACCACCACCAGAAGAACCACCCAAGTTGCCCACGGTCCGTCTCTTGCTGTTACCCTCACGCTCTCTTCTATTTTTCAGTTTAGGATCCTCTATATCTTGAGCAAATGCCACCATCTTCCCATAGTTTATATCAGAATTCAAGGCACTCGTAGCGGCCTCATTAATGACCAAGGGGCTAAGGCCCTGCACAAACCGATGCACTCTAGCCTCCATAGTGGGCAACATGTGAATAGCATACTTGGACAGGCACGCGAACTCTATATGGTACTCCCACACATTCATGCCACCCTGCTTCAGGCTCTCAAACTCAGCGGCACGGGCCGCCTTAGTCTCGCCGGGGAAGAAATGATCCATAAAGGCATTGGTGAACTCACTTTACCTAGCCGGAGGGCTCCCCTCCTCACGGGACTCCTTCCATATCTCAAACCAAGAATAGGCCACCCCTTTCAGACGGTAGGAGGCCAACTCCACTCCCTCCATCCCAGTAGCATGCATAACTCGGAGAGTCTTGCGCATGTCATCAATGAAGTCCTGGGGGTCCTCCTCAGGATCAGTACCTGTGAACATTGGAGGATCCAACTAAAGAAACTTGTTCACCCTGGAACTAGCGGAATCCCCTGGCTGACTAGAAGAAGTGGGTGCAACATTTGATCTCTGGGCCTGGGAGGCCACTATCTGAGCCAACATCTGTATGGCTCCCCTAAGATCCCCATCAGAAACACTGGAACCGAAAGGTGGAGCTAGGGGTGGAACTGGAATATCAGTTGGAGGGACCGTTGCATCCTCAGTAGGTGTAGAAACTGGTGCAGTCTGCGCAGGAATAGTAGATTCAGGTGGTTTACTAATTAGGGGAATATCCTTACCCCTCGGGTGCTCACCCGCATCATCAAATATAGAATCAACTACCACTCCTGGGGTGATATTGGCTCCTTGGCCTGTTCTTGCTTTCTTCCTAGGCGCCATGTACTGAAAGCTAGAGCAAAGCACGAGTTAAAGGAGGAACAATCTTACAATCAGCTTTATCGCATGATCAATGATGTTTGGCATATTTCGATATGTGTTGATGTTACTTTGCCCATGTTTTAACCACTTTTTGATGTTATTTAATCTTTAAAACACCCAACATGGTGTAATTATTGGTTTGATGACTAATTAAGTTATGTGTGACGATTTAAGGTGTTCGGAGTGCAAAATATGAAGAAAAGGTGGTTTAGCCAGAGGAAGAAGGGTTGGATGCGTCGCATCCAACCTAGGAAAACATCATCCTGCATGCAACCTTAGCAGTGAAGTTGGGCCATAGCGTCCGCCATCGCGTGCGAAACTGGGAAGTAGAAGAGAAGGCTGGATGCGTCGCGTCCACCATCGCGTGCAAAGCTGAGAAATAGAGGACAAGGTGGATGCGTCGCATCCACCTTCGCAGGAAAAAATTGAAATGGAGGACAAGATGGATGCGTCGCATCCATCTTAGCATCAATCCCTGAAGCCGATTTGGACTAGGAATAGGAGAACTTTGGCTCACGACTTTGGTACGCAATATATAAGCCAAAAACGCCTCTTTTAGGTCATCTAACATATTGGGAAAGGGAAAAAAAAGCCACGAAAAGCTGTGGAGGCCGGAATTCATCAAGTTTCATCTTTCTCCCACCAAACTTAGTAATTTTTATGTTTCTTTATATGATTTGTTGTTTGGCTACCATGTCTATGTGGAGCTAAACTTCACGTTCTAGGGTTGTGGTTCTTTCATGACTATTGTTATTCGGATATTGATTTTGACTTCTTGATTTATCATATTAGTTTATTTATTCAATCTTGCGCTTAATTATTTAATTGCTTGATCACCAATTGAATACTATCTACGAATCTAGAATTGAACTCGAAAGTGGGAATTCTATATTGCATATAGGATTGAATAGGGCAAGTTCTTGAACTCGGGCATCGGGGAACGGATTCGTAGTTAGGATAGACATATACCTAATTGCCTTGCTTGGTTGATTTACAGGAATTATGAATGCGTTCTTGTTGATTCTAACTCCATAGACATATAGGCGTTAGGTTAGCTTGAATAGGCGAGTAAGAACTCGACAGATTCTTATGAGCATTAACCCTGTCAACCAATAAGCTAGATAAATTAGTCGGTCAATTCAATTGAAGAATACAATAGGATTGTTAGATAGCCCATAACCCTAGATCGTTTTCATTACATTGATATCATTAAAATCTGCTCTTTCTCTGTTCAAAGTTTATTATTTATATTTTTCTTATTTAATTAGTTTAGAATAAAATATTTTTAGATTTAATTCTTGTTTAGATAATTGGGATAGTCTAATTTAGTTAATAGTTAATCATAAGTCCTCGTGGGTTCGACATCCGACTTTTAGTCACTTTATTACTTGACGACCGCGTATACTTGCGTGAGTGTGTTTGGTCGCAACAAGTTTTTGGCGCCGTTGCCGGGGACTTAGAAATTAGCTACGTGACTAAGTTAAGCTTTTATTAGATATTTGTTTTCAAGTTTTAATTTTCAGTTTGCCTGGTTTGTGTCAACGCAGGGTCTTCTCTCGAATGCAGAGGAGTAGAAGTGCAAACAACCTCATTCCTCTTGATCCAGAAATCGAACGAACACTACATAGAGTGAGAAGGGAACACGAAGCTAGAACGAGAATAGAAAGAGATTTGGACATCGCAGTCCAACCACAGCCAATAGATATGGCAGGCAATGAAGAGCGTCCGGTAATTGAAGCCGCAAGGCCCAATCTTGCGAATATGACTCAGGCTATTGTGAAGCCTGATATCACTGGGCATTTTGAACTCAAACAGTACATGGTACAGCTGATTCAGTCCACAGGACAATATGTGGGTCTATCTCATGAGGACCCGCAGAGGCATATTCAGAACTTCTTGGAAATCACGGACACTTACAATTATCCGAACGTCTCCAAGGACTATGTCAGGCTGACACTATTCCCTTTTTCACTATTGGGGGAAGCTAAAGAATGGTTGCAAAAGGAGCCCGCGAACTCTATCCACACTTGGGATGATCTAGCAAGGAAATTCCTGATCAAGTTTTTCCCAACTAAGAAGACAAAGTCGTTGAGGAGCCAAATTCTTGGGTTCCAACAACGGGATGGCGAGACACTTCGTCAAGCTTGGGAAAGATACAAGAAGCTACTCAGAGACTGCCCGCATCATTGTCAAACTGATGAGGTATTGGGTCACACTTTTGTTGATGGGTTAGATGAAGCATCAAAGATGAATCTTGACTCAGCTTGTGGGGGTAGTTGCATGGCAAGACCGTATAGTGAAATACAACTCTTGCTAAATAATTTCACTGCTAATGACCATAATTGGCAAGGAGAGGGGGATTCACGAAGGGGAATTAAACAGAAGGCCGCCGGTTTGATTGAGCTTGATGACTTTTCCGCCATGAGAGCCGATATAGCAAAATTGGCAAATCAGATGAATAGAATGACAACACAACAAATGCAACATGTACAGCAGATGTCTATTTGTTGCGAACTATGCGGAGACAGTCATATGATTGACATGTGCCCCACGAATCCTGAATCTATATACTATGTGGGGCAACAAAACAGAGGTCCTATGAATCAACATGCGCAATATGGGAACACTTACAACCCAAACTGGAGGAATCATCCTAACTTCTCATGGGGCGGAAGTCAACAGAATCAGTATAGGCCTCAAGGGAATTTTACTCAACCTCAGAAGCCACCCCAACAAATGGAAGAAAGTACGAATGACTTGCTGAAAAAGTTGTTACTAGACAATCAACAGCTCAGGACCGATTTCAGAAATCTTGAGAGGCAAATGGGGCAGTTAGCAGCAAACCAAAATACTAGACCTACAGGCTCACTTCCCAGTGATACAGAGAAGAACCCTCAAGTTAATGCACTTACACTTAGAAACGGGAGGGAACTAGAGGAAGTGCCAAGGAAGATAAAAGAAAAACCTATACCTGGGGGGAGTTGACACCTAAGGCAACACAAGAGTCAAAGGAAGATGATGCAAGTTCAGAGCGAATGGAGGTTACAAGGCCACCACCACCTTTCCCCCAAAGATTGCAGAAAAGGAATGACGATCGCATGTTCAACAAATTTCTCTCCATGTTGAGTCAGGTTCAATTAAATATTCCATTAGTGGATGTACTTCATGAAATTCCAAAGTACGCTAAGTACATAAAAGACATAGTGGCTCATAAGAGGAAATTGACTGAGTTCGAGACGGTTGCACTTACTGAGGAGTGCACATCAAGGGTCCAAAACAAGCTTCCCCAAAAGCTTAAGGACCCTGGCAGCTTCACCATTCCAGTACAAATCGGTAATATTAACGTGGGACGTGCTCTGTGTGATTTGGGTGCAAGCATAAATCTGATGCCTTTATCCTTGTTTAAGCAATTAGGTCTGGGAGCTCCGAGACCAACCACCGTGATGTTGCAATTAGCTGATAGGTCCATAGCCTACCCCGAAGGAGTGATTGAAGATGTGCTGCTGCAAATTGGAAAATTCATCTTCCCAGCTGACTTCATTATTCTAGACTTCGAGGCTGATGAACAAGTTCCAATCATATTGGGACGACCTCTCTTGGCTACTGGCGATGCAATAATTAAAGTGAGAGAAGGGAAAATGATTATGAGAGTGGACAACGAGGAGGCAGTCTTCAATGTCTACAAAGCAATCCAACTCCCCCGCCACTATGAGGAGCTCTCTATGATATCTGTGGTGGAGGTGGATGAGAAACTTCTTGACACGAGTGTATATCTAGGCGACTGTTTAGAAAAAGCAATCATGATGTTTGATAGCTTGGAGATGGATGATGAGGTTGAGGAGATGATGCATATCCTAGATACATCATGTGGTTACATGCAAGGAATAATCCCGTTTGAGCCCCTGAATAGGCCAAGTGGCCCCCCACCAAAGCCGTCAATTGAAAAAGCTCCAAATTTGGAACTTAAACCCCTACCCCCTCACCTTCAATATGCTTATTTGGGAAGTTCTGACACTTTACCTGTTATTATTTCTGCTCACTTGTCTAAATTACAGGAAGAAAAGCTATTAAGGGTGCTACGTGAGCACAAGCGAGCAATTGGGTGGACAATGTCTGACATTAAAGGCATTAGTCCAGCTTTCTGCATGCACAAAATCCTCATGGAGGACGGACACAAGCCAAGTGTAGAACACCAACGCCGACTAAATCCAATCATGAAAGAAGTGGTAAGGAAAGAAGTGATTAAGTGGCTTGATGCAGGTATTGTATTTCCAATCTCTGATAGTAAATGGGTAAGCCCCGTTCAATGTGTGCCGAAGAAAGGGGGGATAACCGTAGTAGTTAACGAAAATAATGACTTAATTCCTACAAGAACTGTAACTGGATGGAGAATTTGCATAGATTACAGAAAACTGAACAATGCCACCCGGAAAGACCACTTTCCCCTTCCTTTTATTGACCAAATGCTTGATAGATTAGCTGGCCAGGAATACTACTGTTTCCTGGACGGTTATTCGGGGTATAATCAGATTGCTATAGCCCCAGAAGACCAAGAGAAAACTACATTTACATGTCCTTATGGCACGTATGCGTTCAAGAGAATGCCCTTCGGTCTTTGTAATGCACCTGCGACTTTTCAAAGGTGTATGATGGCTATTTTCACTGACATGGTTGAAAGATATGTAGAAGTATTCATGGACGATTTTTCTGTGTTTGGATGTTCTTTTGATAGTTGTTTGAACCTTGATAAAGTGCTAGCTAGGTGTGAAGAGACGAACTTGGTGCTAAACTGGGAAAAGTGCCATTTCATGGTACGTGAAGGTATAGTTTTGGGGCACAAGGTTTCAAAAGATGGTCTACAGGTGGATAAAGCAAAGGTGGAGACGATCGAAAAATTGCCCCCGCCGACATCCATCAAAGGCATTCGCAGTTTCTTGGGTCATGCAGGTTTTTATCGTCGTTTCATTAAAGATTTTTCGAAAATTTCTTCCCCTATGTGCAGGCTTCTAGAGAAAGACGTTACCTTCAAGTTTGATAATGCATGTCTGAAAGCATTTGAGGAGCTGAAGGGAAGATTGGTGACTGCACCAATTATCATTGGCCCCGATTGGGCACAACCATTTGAGTTGATGTGCGATGCAAGTGACATAGCAATTGGAGCGGTGTTGGGGCAAAGGAGGGATAAAATCTTTCACTCCATTTATTATGCAAGCAAAACTATGAATCCAGCTCAGATAAATTATACAGTGACTGAAAAGGAGTTGCTTGCAGTGGTGTGGGCGTTTGACAAGTTCAGATCCTATCTAGTGGGAACCAAAGTCATCGTCTACACAGATCATTCAGCTATCAACTACCTATTTGAAAAGAAAGACGCCAAGCCGAGGCTGATTCGTTGGGTCCTCCTCTTGCAAGAATTTGACTTAGAGATCCGAGATCGAAAAGGGACAGAAAATCAAGTGGCCGATCATTTGTCCAGATTAGAGAGCCGGAACCATGTAGCTGAAGGAGGGTCAATTAAAGAAACATTTCCGGATGAGCAAATATTAGCAATCACCTCAGGTGAAGCCCCATGGTATGCAGATTATGTGAATTTTATCGCAAGTGGGGTAACGCCACTAGAATGGACAGCTGACAATAGAAGAAGATTCCTACATGATGTAAGGTTCTACGTGTGGGATGAGCCATTCCTATATAGGCAGTGTGCAGATCAGTTGGTGAGAAGGTGTGTTCCTGAGGAAGAGATGAAGGCTATACTACATGACTGCCATGCGTCACCATATGGAGGTCATCACGGCGGGGATAGAACCGCCCAAAAAGTGCTACAATCAGGTTTTTATTGGCCAAAATTGTTTAAGGATGCACATGCCTTCGTTAAAAATTGTGATAGATGCCAAAGAACTGGAACTATCACGAGGAAGCACGAGATGCCCTTGCAAAATATACTGGCGGTAGAACTTTTTGATGTTTGGGGGATTGATTTTATGGGACCATTCCCATATTCTAACGGACACAGATACATCTTGGTGGCGGTCGACTATGTTTCTAAGTGGGTAGAGGCCATAGCTCTTCCTACTAACGACGCAAAGGTTGTGGTAGGCTTTGTAAAGAAGCACATCTTCACACGTTTTGGGACCCCAAGAGTGTTGATAAGCGACGGGGGAACTCACTTTTGTAACAAACTGCTGAATAATATTCTTGCAAAATACGGAGTCAAGCACAAAGTTTCCACTGCCTATCATCCCCAAACGAGTGGTCAAGTAGAAGTTTCCAACAGAGAGGTCAAGCAGATTTTGAAAAAGACAGTAAGTATGAATAGAAAGGACTGGGCCGGGAAGCTGGATGACGCATTATGGGCATATCGCACTGCGTACAAGACCCCAATAGGCACTTCTCCGTACAGGTTGGTTTATGGGAAGGCCTGCCATCTGCCCGTCGAGCTTGAACACAAAGCATATTGGGCGATTAAAAAGCTAAATATGGAGATGGACTTGGCCGGTGAGAAGAGATTGCTACAACTCAACGAGCTTGATGAGTTTCGATTGCATGCGTATGAAAATGCCAAATTGTATAAAGAGAAGACCAAAAGATGGCATGATAAGCATATCCAACATCGTGAGTTTGAACCAGGTCAAGAAATTCTACTGTTTAATTCAAGACTAAAGCTTTTTCCAGGAAAGCTTAAATCTCGATGGTCGGGTCCGTTTGAAGTGGTTAGTGTGAAACCTCATGGTGCGATAGAATTGTGTGATAAGGGGTCCAATACGACATTCTTGGTAAATGGCCAAAGAGTAAAACACTATTGGGGTGGTGACATTGCACGTCACAAGACCACAATGGATTTAGTGGAGGCATGAAGAACATGTTGCGTCGTGCCGCGACGTTAAATCAGGCGCTTCTTGGGAGGCCACCCAAGTTAGTTAGTTTATTTTTATTTTTATTTTTAAATTTTTTTTTCTTCTTCGGACATAGATCTTATTCAAAAAAAAAAAAAAAAAAAACTAAAAAGTTCCCCAGAAATGAGAAAACGAGGCAGATGCGTCGCGTCCCCCTCAGCAAAAAAAAAAAAAAAAAATTTTGACGGGCCAATTGCTCAAGGCAGTGAAGTCTGCCTATCGCGCCCGTATCGCGTCCGAAAATTTTTGAAGGAAGACAAGGGGATGCGTCGCGTCAAAGCTCGCACGCACAGGTAAGTAATATATATTTTAACACATCTTAAGATAACCTATTCGAAAAAAAAACATTTCTTGCGACGCATCCACTCGTCTCTTTTTGGCGACGCCTACGAACGCAGAACAGAATTCTCTCATCGAAATTGTAACGCATACAAACGCAATAAGCTCAAACGCGACAGGTACGCATCATCCTCTTCGTTCTTCCATTGGCTTCTCTCCTACTTCGTCTCTCCTCCCTCCTTCAATGGTAGCAACAAGTAGGTTTTGCAATTCCAAGATTTTTAGGGCTGTCGTTCTTGGTAGTTGTAATGGTTGCGAGATGATAAACTATAATTCCCTTCATCTTGTCCAACTTTGGGAGGGTAGTTGCATTGCTCAACTGATAGAATGAACTAGGCACACTTGTTGCATACCACATGTTCGACGAATTGTCCCTGAGGAAAATTTAGGCGTCGGTGAAGTCTGAGTAACCGAGCAACATTGGTGTATGCTTGAGAATAAGTGTGGGGTCGAGTGAGGGGCTATGTGAAATTGAATTTTTGAAGAGAGTTATCACATACTTGCTGAAAGTCATGAGCTACAATTCCATGAAGAGTGAATGGCATGACTTTACGAATAAATTGAAGTCTGCAAGCTGTTGCAATTGCTTTCAAGCTGAACTTCGCTGTTTCATCTGCTAATTGTTGAATTCTTTGCATTGCAGGTACTTAGATTCGTAAAATGACAGCAGCGAGTAAACCATCCAAGCAACAAGACAAAGATGGTAACAAGCAACCGCCCAAAAAGCCTACCGGAAGGGCAGCGGGCGGTCCAAATCCACAGAAAAAAAGGAAGCGGACGGAGAAGGAAATGGAACTGCTGCCTAGGCAGTTAAGTGATGATTCAGAGCAAGAGGAGGAGGAAACATTGGTCAGGAGGACAGTGAAGAAGGGTATTACACCAAGCAAAGGAATAGAGATACGAGAGCCTGTGACATACCAAAGAAAAACTTCGAGAATGAGTGCTCCGACTGATAAAGGGAAGGAGAAGATTACTACAGAATCTGAATCCGATTCCGATTCGGACAATGACCACCTACAGGTCAACATGAGTGATGAAGACGAGGGTGAACCCATAGACCGAGTTGATTGGGAGAAATACTTTGTTAATGAGAAGGCATTCCGAGCCTATAAGAAGATACTGGTTTCAAAGAAGTATATTCCGGAAAAGCCGATAAACATCGGACCACTTAAGACAAAGTACTCAGAGTTTCTCAAGTCAATTCGAGAGGTGCAAAAATGGGGACCCATTCTGAAAGGTCACGGCAAAGCCAACCTCACCATTGTTAGAGAGCTCTACGCCAATTGGCGTCACGCAAGGGGAAACATTGTGCGAGTAAGAGGGGTAGATATTAATGTGTCAGCTGAAGCTCTGAATAACTTCTTAAGGGTGCCACACACACTTACAGACAGGTTTGACGCCATATGCAAAACACCAGATTATGCACACATTAAGTCTGTCCTATGCCCTACCAGGAAGGATGCAGAATGGAAGCATGGGAGTATGGAGTACCACTCTATAGCAAAGGAATTCATGAGTGCGTTAGCACGTGTGGCTCTAAATTTCATTTGTAACCGCCTGCTGCCATGCCAACATAAAACCGATGTCCCTCGTTACCGCGCACTCGTATTATATGCTTTATTAGAGGGGATACCACTCAACTTCGGAGCCATCATGCATGATCAAATGCAGCGAACCAGGATGAATTACAAGTGGAGGCTGTTCTTTGCTAATACCCTAACGGCTTTTTTAACAGAGAGGGGAGTACTATGGGACAAGGAGAATGACGACATTGAGGCTAAAGCTCCAGGACCATATGATGTCACTCATGTTCTAGAGCCGAACAAGGGAAGGTCTTCTAAGCTCACCATCCAACAATTATTTGAGCATATGCAAGCAGATATGCAAGAGAACAGGGCTGAGCTGATAGCGACTCGTGTCGAGTTGAGTGCCACCAGGGATGAGTTGAGACAGACTCGTGCGGATCTAAGCCGAGTTCAGACCGAGCAGGCCACGATGATGAAGGAGATATCATTACTCCTCAGAGCTCTGGTTCAATGTGCAGGTACAGACATCTCCCAGCTGATTGCATCATCCACTGCCGGACCATCCACTCCTGTTCCTCCCATAGTCACCGAGGCTCCACTCAACAGGCCTACTGAGGTCGCTGTAACACCTGATACAGAATCCGCACCAGTTGTTGATGATAGGAATGCTATGGATGCAGATGCTCCTCCACAGACTGCGGATGAGCCCTCCACCTTGACTTGAGGGAGTTCTTCTCACCCTACTTTACCTTGTTTGTGTGCGTTGGGGACAACGCACAGTCCTAAGTGTGGGGTGGGGGTGATTCATGTTTGATGTATGGATGAATGTACTAATATATTCACTGGATTAATGGCATAAAATAGCAGTAAATTCATCTATATGGAGTAACTATCAGTTTATCTATCAGTTTATCATTATGAAAAAAAAAATATATATATATATATATATAGTATCTTTGTAGATAGTAATAATCCCCTGTGGTTTTTCTTTGTGCCTCGGTTCTTTTCCATGGGATGTAGTTTGAACCGGGTAATTTTGTTTTCTTTTTAGAGTAGAGTAGGAATGTAGGGAATAAAAGGAGGAAGAATGATGAACCTAGGTGACCTTGACTTGGTTGATAATGGCATATTTAAGCTTTTACATATGTAATATCTTCCCTTCTCACTCTGAAATTATTGATGATGCCTTGTTAAAACGGATAGCATGTTTTGTGGCGCCTATTTCTCATTTTCTTGACTTGTGTTCACTTTGCGCTTAATGCTTAATATCTCGTTGCCCCGTGAATACTTGCATTGTTTGAGAGTCGGAATGTGACCGTCCTTAGCGAGTCATGTGCCATGTGTGGTGAGGTTTTTGTGTAGTCCATGTAGTGTACTTGTGTCTAGAACTTGCCCGGTATGTGAGTTGAAGCGAAATTTTAGGTGATGCTCGGTTTGAAAAATGATTTTAGGCTTTCTTTGATCTTTTTGAGCTTATTGCTTATCACAAATAAAATCTATCCCTAGTTAAACCTTTTGAGCCTGTAGACCTTTTATTTGGTACCCACATTACAAGCCTACACCCTTTTTATTCTTAATTGACATTGTTTTGATCCTTTTACCTCTTAAAGCACTTTAAGTGTTAGATGAGCGCTAAAAGAAGTAAGAAGGGACTAAGTGTGGGGTGACTTTTGAGTGGAACCAATGAAAGAAAGAAGGGTGCACTTATTTTGTAAAATAATACGCCACTAGCGAAAAAAAAAAGAAAAAAAAAAGAAAGAAAAATATAGAGGAATAAATTAAAAAAAAATAAAAAAAAAAGAAAGAAAAATATAGAGGAATAAATTGTTGTCTTATTCTTGCTAGTGGGTATGAATTAAAGTAGTGCTTAAAGAAAGAGGAAATATTGTTGGGGTGATATTATTTGTGAAATTGAAGTGGTGTTGAAGAATTTGCGCTTAAGTTATTTGATGATGTGTTAAAGTGCTTAGGAGGTTGAGTCACTATTCCTAAAATATATCCTACCCGTCCCTTAGCCCACATTACAACCATGAAAAAGTCCTAATTGATTTTAGATCGAGCGAGCTTACATTAGTAGAGATTTACATTAAGGGCAAGCCTATGGTACCAACTACATGCATGTGACTTCTTTTGTGAGAGTGAGCGATTTTCTTTGTGAGCATGAGATTCGAATGTGTGGATTGATTCTACTCTCTCTGCTTTTGTTGTGAGGGCACATGGTTTCACGAGGGATAGGTAACGTTATTAGACTTCTCTATGATGTTGGTTGTTCAAGCCATGAGTGCATTGTGACATTGAGTCGGTTTTTGAGGTTAGGATTGTTGTGAGCATGTTGTCTTTGTTCGAATATTTTTAAAGAATGGCATAAGTAAAGGGAAGGGTAAGTGATGCATAGCCTAGAGCCTAATTGTTGCAAATAACCATGGTCATAGGTGCAGTGTGCTTTGAATGATAAGAGCTTAATTTTGTTTCGTCTACTATAGGATGGTTTGTTCGAGGACGAACAAAGGTTTAAGTGTGGGGTAGTGATGTTTGGCATATTTCGATATGTGTTGATGTTACTTTGCCCATGTTTTAACCACTTTTTGATGTTATTTAATCTTTAAAACACCCAACATGGTGTAATTATTGGTTTGATGACTAATTAAGTTATGTGTGACGATTTAAGGTGTTCGGAGTGCAAAATATGAAGAAAAGGTGGTTTAGCCAGAGGAAGAAGGGTTGGATGTGTCGCATCCAACCTAGGAAAACATCATCCTGCATGCAACCTTAGCAGTGAAGTTGGGCCATAGCGTCTGTCATCGCGTGCGAAACTGGGAAGTAGAAGAGAAGGCTGGATGCGTCGCGTCCACCATCGCGTGCAAAGCTGAGAAATAGAGGACAAGGTGGATGCGTCGCATCCACCTTCGCAGGCAAAAAATTGAAATGGAGACAAGATGGATGCGTCGCATCCATCTTAGCATCAATCCCTGAAGCCGATTTGGACTAGGAATAGGAGAGCTTTGGCCCACGACTTTTGTACGCAATATATAAGCTAAAAACGCCTCTTTTAGGTTATCTAACATATTGGGAAGGGAAAAAAAGCCACGAAAAGCTGTGGAGGCCGGAATTCATCAAGTTTCATCTTTCTCCCACCAAACTTAGTAATTTTTATGTTTCTTTATATGATTTGTTGTTTGGCTACCATGTCTATGTGGAGCTAAACTTCACGTTCTAGGGTTGTGGTTCTTTCATGACTATTGTTATTCGGATATTGATTTTGACTTCTTGATTTATCATATTAGTTTATTTATTCAATCTTGCGCTTAATTATTTAATTGCTTGATCACCAATTGAATACTATCTACGAATCTAGAATTGAACTCGAAAGTGGGAATTCTATATTGCATATAGGATTGAATAGGGCAAGTTCTTGAACTCGGGCATCGGGGAACGGATTCGTAGTTAGGATAGACATATACCTAATTGCCTTGCTTGGTTGATTTACAGGAATTATGAATGCGTTCTTGTTGATTCTAACTCCATAGACATATAGGCGTTAGGTTAGCTTGAATAGGCGAGTAAGAACTCGACAGATTCTTATGAGCATTAACCCTGTCAACCAATAAGCTAGATAAATTAGTCGGTCAATTCAATTGAAGAATACAATAGGATTGTTAGATAGCCCATAACCCTAGATCGTTTTCATTACATTGATATCATTAAAATCTGCTCTTTCTCTGTTCAAAGTTTATTATTTATATTTTTCTTATTTAATTAGTTTAGAATAAAATATTTTTAGATTTAATTCTTGTTTAGATAATTGGGATAGTCTAATTTAGTTAATAGTTAATCATAAGTCCTCGTGGGTTCAACATCCGACTTTTAGTCACTTTATTACTTGACGACCGCGTATACTTGCGTGAGTGTGTTTGGTCGCAACAATCAAGAATATCAAAGAAGGGTATTATTCCTAAATGCCCAAGTAGCCTCCTAATTATATATGTGGTCGGCAACATACCGATAAGAAGGACTATACTAGACACGACTCCGAGACATCCTAGGACACTTTAAAACCTTAGGCTCTGATACCACGTTTGTCACTCCCCGACCTCGGGGAAAGCGACCGACGCTCAATAGAGATACCCCGACCGAGCAAGCATGTACAATACCTTCTACCCAACTTGCCCATGAATAAAGCGAAGATACATTTATATCATTAATTAAATATCAAAAGGTCATGTAAATAACATCAGTTCACTTCCATTACATCATTAACAAATCCCCAAAACAGTACACTATACATTCGTAGTTAAAATAGGACAGATGATACAATTACAAGTTTAGTTCAATCTTCCCAAAATAGGATACAACCCACACTATGTCTATGGAGCCTCTAACAGAAACTAGAAAGTACTACGATAGTGCCGGCAACAAGACCCCGACTATACCTCAAAACCTCTATGTACATGGAATAAGAGATACAAGACCCCGGAATGAAGTGGGGCTCACAAAGTCAGCTGAGGAGAAGGTGTGTGGCTATCACTGATCAATACCACCTGCTATGGAATCACCTGCAGCCATTAAAGATGCAGCGCCCCCGATAAAAGGGACGTTAGTACATGTCGAATAGTACTAATACAAAAACCAAACACCTATGCAAGGACTTGGAAATACAACATGGATATGATGAATCATGGTAACAATAAATGGCTTAGTTAGGAGTTAAAGCCATAACAATTTATTAAGAGCTTTCAATAACATTTATAAATTCATAAGTCGATGATCTTCCAACACTACCTTTACACAAACGGCCTTACCACCTCACCCCAACGTATGTGGGTGGAGGTGCAATCATAATACAATAAACTCTACACAAAGTGGCCTTGCCGCCTCACCCCAATATATGCGGGTGGAGGTGCATTCACCATGCCACAAACTCTACACAAAGTGGCCCTGCCGCCTCACCTCGATGTATGCGGGTGGAGGTGTATTCACAATACCACAACTATACACAAAGCGGCCCCGCCGCCTCACCCCAATGTATGCAGGTGGAGGTGTAGTCACAATGCCACACTTCGGATTCCCAAAATGATAATAGTTTGTACAAGAGAGTTCCCTTTTAAATCAACCATTTGGCACCTTTGGCCTTAGCAAGTGTAAGTTCACAAGGTCTAATCATATGAGAAATAAGCTCTTAATCACATTAATTTCATACAAGATCTTCTCCCAGAAAGGTGGTATAACATAATTAAGTCAATAATGTGGAATCATTAACACACGAGGTTCTATCACGTTATGCCAATCGGGAATCAATTTTACTAGTTTGAATACCCCACATCAATAGTGTTTCAAGTTCGACTACACATGATTGAATTTTACACGGGTTCGGGAATTCCGATACTAGAAGAAGAGTTTATCCTTCATACCTCGCTTTGAGCTTTTCTTAATTCACTACACATTTTCTAAAAATCCTAGAAACTTCGATCTATTTAGAGACATAGCAAAATTGAACACAATTTAGGAAGACATTCATGGTTTCAGCTCATTTGAGCATTTTATCAAACACTAGGTGTGTGAATTTGATTACAAGGTTCTTGCACAAGATTTCCTTCACTCCACAACTAATTCAATACCAAGAGTTTACTCATACAAGTTCAATTACCTCCCTACCATCCTCATAGCTACATGCATGCATAAATAATAACTCTCATACCCAAGAATTATATTCCCAATTACACATCTTCTACCTAAACTCGAAAAAGACTAGGGTTAGAACCCTACCTCTTGGATGAAGACCTTGTGAGTTTTCCTTGTGAATTCTCCAAGTCTTGAGCAAGGATTGATGAACAATTAGCCTAGGGTTTTCTCTTCTCTCTCTCTCTCTAGAACACTCTCACTTCTCTCTAAAATATTAGATTTCTGCCTTCAAAATGAGCCGCAAGGGCTTTTAATCAAAATAGGGTCGGGTAAAAAAAATTAGAAAAATGAAGCCCCGATACAGATCTGCTGCCCTCCGGAATTGGGCACACCTACCTCACTCTGCGACTGATCTGCGGTCGCATAATGCGTGGCAGAACTTTCCTCTGGAAATATTTTTGTTGGGTCTGCGATGGGTTATGCGGCCCGTAAAATGATTATGCAGCCGCATAATGGACCGCCTAATGGTCCAAAATTTTGCCCAAATTTCTGTTTCAGTCTGCAGCAAATCTACGGTCCTTACAATCGTCAACACATAAGTCTACTTCGATACCACGAATCCCTGGTTTTAGGTAAAATGTTTACGGGGCCTTACAAAATACAATATTGTCTAGTATAATAAACAGTAAAGAAGTGTCACAACCCTAACTCCCACCTTAAAGATCATGATTGCACCTAGTTCCTAGGACTAGGTAAGCCTATCGCATAGAAAGATCAACCGAACCAAACACCAACTAAAATAATAATTAAAGCTGAAAAGTGATTTAACATAACTAAAAGCGAAAATACATAAGTCACATAAATCCAAAAACGGTAGTACATAGTCATAAGCTCTATTGGAAGTACACTGGAAATCTCAAAATACATCACTATTTTGGAATACAAACGAGAGTAATAAGGAAAGAAACAAAAGGTGACTTTGAGGCTTGCGAACGGGAACATCAGGTATACCTTGAAGTCTCCACGGCAATTTCGAAATCAGCTCGCAAATGACAGGCACGCTCAGAGGTACCTGGATCTGTACAAAAATATGCAGAAGCGTAGTATGAGTATACCATAAGTAGTACCTGGTAAGTATCAAGACCAACCTCGGTGGAATAATGACAAGGTTCAAGTCAAGATACTCATTAGACATATAACTTGTGCAAAATATCAATATAATACTAACAATAGAAAGTAAAATCAATAAATGGCAATGAGGAGTAAACATGTGATAACACAACAGTTTAACCAAAAACAAGTAAAATACAAAGCGAAATCAGTTAAGGAATTAATGATATGTTCAAATCATCAAGCCGTTCTGGCACAAGAATAATAATAAGAATCATCCCAAGGTACCACACCTCATAATCACAAATCACAAGTCACAAATCACAAATCTTCTTTATGACTTCGCGTGAGCTTCACATTTTTAAATATTTTTTTCCGAAATAGCTTCATGCCCATAAGATCCCTTATCTCGCTATGTGTGCTTCACAATTAAGTATCTCCCCTTACTAGCAATACGCGCATAAACCCACTTAATTCGCCGCATGCGCATCAATTCACACCACCCTTATAGTGCCGCATGCGTATCTCAATCACAACACAATAAACATCTCGCACCTTACGTGCACATATACCACAACATTTCCCAACAACAATACCAATGTCACAACAATACATAGCTCACGTCTCAACAACAATGAATACAAGAATTACAACAATGACACAATGAAATGGAGGATAACTCAACAATGAAATGTGTTCCATATAATAACAACTTCAATTCAAGGCACATTAATAGCCTAAGAGTATAATCAGATCAATTACCATACGTAAGCCCGTGTACACACTCGTTACCTCATGTACATGTCTTTCCACATATTTCAATTATTGCAAACAAACCATGTCCTAAGGGGTAGTTTCACCCACACAAAGTTAGACAAGATACTTGTCTCAATTAGGCCAAATCAATATTCTAAAAGTGCTTTTCCCTTAAATTTTACCGCCACACGACTCAAATCTAGCCAAAAATGATTCAATAATATCAAACAATGCAAGAGAAACAAATTTCAATTAATAAAGTTAAAATTTTTACACAATTCCCCAGAAGTTAACCCGGGTCCACCCGTTCAAAACCCGAGTCGAAGAGTTGATCTCGACTACCCATAACCCCACGAGTCCATATATGTATTTTATTTTCAAATTCAAGTCCAGTTCGATTCTCAAATCTCAATTTTTTATTTTTCAAAACATAGTAAAAAATTCTCAAAATTTCCCTTCATTTCTCATGAATTACATGTTAAATCTCATAAATAATAATATTATGTAATCAAAATGGATCAAAATCACTTACCCAATTATTGTGTATGAAAATATCCTCCCAAAATCGCCTCTTACCGAGTCTAGGGCTCAAAAATAAGATAAATGAAGCTACGTCCCAAAATCCCACTATTTGTTCAACTGCACAAGTCGCAAATGCGACCCAGGGCTCGCAGTTGAGAACCCTCGCAAATGCGGCACCTGATGAACACAGGGAAAGTCACAAATGCGATACTGATTTCGCATTTGCGAAGTCAGATCCCTTCACAAAAGCGAACAAATGGTCGCAATTACGACCTACCCATCCAAAGTCCATCCTTCACAATCGCGATCAAGGCATCGCATTTGCGATACCTGCTCCCCCTACCTTCTTCGCAATTGCGATGTTGGTGCTCGCAATTGCGATAACTGCGGCACCAGCATACTAGTTACCTGAACAAGTCTGGACAAATCCGAAACACGTCTGAAACTCCCCTGAGCCCCCTTGGCTCAACATCAACCATCTACACAAGTCTAAAAATATCATACTAACATGCTCGCGCGATCCAAACACCAAAATAACATCCGATACCACGAATCGAACACTAAAACATATGAACATTACATTGAAACTCAAGATTCGGTAAGTTCATAACCAAGCATCCAATTCCTACAAAACCAACTTGGAATGACGCCAAACTTTGCGAACAAGTTCCAAATGATGAAACGGACCTATTTCAAGTCCCGAAATCAAAATACTAACTCGATAGACATAAAGTTAACCTACTGTCAAACTTAGGAAATTTCTATACCTTTCAATTTCCAACTTTGGGTAAAAAGAGCCAAATCAACCTAAGAACCTCCGAATTCAATTTCAGGCATACGCCTAAGTCCAAAATAACCATATGAACCTATTGGAACCATCAAAAAGACATTTCAGGGTCATTTTAAGAAAAAGTCAAACTTTGGTCAATATTTCCAACTTAAGCTTTCAAACTAAGAACCAATGATCCCAAACCAGTCCAAGACTTACCCGAAACGAAACCAACCATCCCCGCAAGTCATAAAACCACAAATACACATACGGGAAGCTTCAAAAGGAGAATCAAGGCTCGAATGCACAAGATAGCCGGTTGATTCGTCATATTCTCTCCCTTTAAAAACAAACATTCATCCTCGAACGAGTATAGAGACATACCAGAAGTGCCAAAAAGATGAGGATAATGGCTCCACATATCATGCTCGGTATCCCAAGTTGCCTCCTCGACCAGTTGACCTCTCCATTGAACTTTCACCAATACTATATCTTCGACCTCAACTTTCAGACCTGCCTGTCCAAAATAGCCACCGGCTCCTCAACATAGGTCAAATCCTTATCCAGTTGCACTGAGCTGAAATCTAACATATGAGACTGATCACCATAATACTTCTGGAGCATGGAAACATGAAACACCGGGTGAACTCCTAATAAGCTGGGTGGCAATGCAAGTCCGTAGGCCATCTCACCCACTCTCTCAAGGATCTCAAAAGGACCAATATATCGAAGGTTCGACTTGGCCTTCTCCCCGAACCTCATCACACCTTTCTTAGGTGAAACTATGAGTAGAACCCTCTCAACCACCATGAATGACATATCACGAGCCTTCCGATCAGCATAACTCTTCAGCCTAAACTGCATTGTATGAAGCCGATCCTGAAACAATCTCACCTTCTCCAAAGCATCCGGAACCAAATCGGTGCCCAATAACCTAGCCTCCCCGGGCTTAAACCAACCAACTGGAGAACAATATTGCCTCTCATATAAGGCCTCATAAAGAGCCATCTGGATACTCGATTGATAGCTATTGTTGTTGGCGAACACTGCTAGCGGTAGAAATTGATCCCATGAAACCCTGAAATCAATAACACAGGCACGTAACATATCCTTCAAGATCTGGATAGTGCGCTCGGACTGGCTGTCTGTCTGAGGATGAAATATTGTACTCAGCTCGACCTGTGTGCTCAACTGACGCTACATGGCTCTCCAAAAATGCAATGTGGACTGCATGCTCCGATCCGAAATAATAAACACCGACATACCATGAAGGTGAACAATCTCACAAATGTAAATATGAGCCATCTTCTCTAAAGAGTAGGTAGTCATGATTGGAATGAAGTGTGCAGACTTGGTCAGTCTGTCCACTAACCCACACAACGCCGAATCTCCTCAAAGTCCATGGAAGTACATATACAAAATCCATGGTCATATGTTCCCACTTCCACTCCAGAATATCAAGCCTCTGAAGCAAACCACCTGGTATGTGATGCTCGTACTTGACCTGCTGATAGTTCAAACATCGAGCCACATACTCCCCAATATCTTTCTTCATTCTTCTCCACCAGTAGTGTTTTTTCAAATCATGGTACATATCGCCCGGATGAATGGAATACCGCGAGCTATGTGCCTCCTCATGAATCAACTCCCGTAACCCATCAATATTCAGAACACAAATCTGACCATGCATCCTTAACACCCCATCATCACCAATAGTCACCTCCTTGGCATCACCATGTTGTACCGTGTCTTTAAGGACTAGAAGGTGGGGATCATTATACTGATGCGCCTTGATGCGCTTAAACAAAGAAGGCTGTGAAACCACGCAAGCAAGAACCCGACTAGGCTCCGAAACATCCAACCTCACGAACATGTTGGCCAAAGCCTGAACATCCAAGGCTAACGGTCACTCCCCAACTGGAATAAAAGCAAGACTACCCATGCTCTCAGCCTTCCTACTCAAAGCATTAACAACCATATTAGCCTTCCTAAGATGATAAAAATGGTGATATCATTGTCCTTTAGTTGCTATAACCACCTATGTTGCCTTATGTTCAGATCCATTTGCTTGAATAAGTGTTGTAGACTCCTGTAATTCGTGAATACCTCACAAGACACGCTGTAGAGATAGTGCCTCCAAATCTTCAGTACGTAAACAATGGCTGCCAACTCCAAATCGTGCACTAGGTAGTTCTTCTCATGGGGCTTCAACTGACGTGAAACATAAGCAATCACTCTACCCTCCTGCATCAACACGCACCCAATGTCAATTCATGAAGCATCACAATAGACTGTATAAGAATCCAATGTTGAAGGCAAAACTAGAACTAGAGTTGTAGTCAAGGTAATGTTGAGCTTCTAAAAGCTCTCCTCACACTCGTCAGACCACTTGAATGGGACACTCTAAACTACCTCAATCTTCTTCGGATCCACCTTGATCCCCTCACTAGACACCACGTGGCCCAAGAATTCTACTGAATCAAGACAAAATTCACAGTTAGATAATTTAGCATATAACTTCTTCTCTCTCAAATTCTGGAGCACTATCCTCAAGTGTTGCTCATTATCTTCCCGGCTGCGAGAATACACCAATATGTCATCAATGAACACAATGACGAAGAAATAAGATATGGCTGGAATATGTTGTTCATCAAGTGCATAAGAGCTACGGGGGCATTGGTCAGCCTAAAAGACATCATCAAAAATACATAGTGATCATAGTGAGTCCTGAAAGTTATTTTCAGAATATCTGAAGCCCGGATCTTCAACAAATGGTACCCCAACCTCAAATCAGTCTTTGAAAATACCCGAGTACCCTGAAGCTGATCGAACAAATCATCAATACACGGTAATGGGTACTTGTTCTTGACTGTAACCTTGTATAGCTACATGTAGTCAATACACATACTCATAGAGTCGTCTTTATTCTTCACAAGTAGAATTGGAGCACCCCAAGGTGACACACTCGATCATATGAAACCCTTATCAAGCAACTCCTGAAGATGTTCCTTTAATTCCTTCAACTCCACTAGTGTCATGCGATATGGTGGAATAGAGATGGGTTGAGTGCCCGGTACCAAGTCAATACCAAAATCACCATCCCTATTGGGTGGCATGCCCTGTAAGTCTACTGAAATAACAACTAGAAACTCTCTCACTACTAGAATTGACTCAACGGTAGGAGTATCAGAACTAACATCTCTCACAAAGGCCAAGTATGCCAAGGTCCCCTTCTCAACCATCCTCTGTGCCTTCAGGACGGACACCGCCATACTAGGAACATGACATAACGTACCTCTCCACTCCAGTATTGGCAATTCTGGCATAGTCAACATCAAGTTCTTAGCGTGACAATCTAGAATAGCATGATAGGAAGACTACCAATATATGCTAAAAATTACATCAAAGACCACCATATTGAGTAAAAGAAGGTGAACCCTAGTCTCATAACCCCCGATGGTGACCAAACATGATCGATAGACACGGTCTGCCACAATAGACTCCCCCACAAGCGTAGACACGTAAACACGAGTACTTAAAGAATCACGAGATGTATGAAAATATGAAGTAAAGTAATATGACACATACGAGTAAGTGGAACCCGGATCAAATAAAACTGATGCATCTATATGAAAAACCGAAACAATACTTATGATGACATCATCTAATATGACAGTCTCCGTCCTATAAGGAAAAGCATAACAATGGGCACGGCCTCCCCCTCTAGGACGTCCCCTACCTGTCTGTCCTCACCCCTTAGCTGGCTGTGCAGGTGGAGTAGCAACTGAAACAGCAACTATAGCCTGCGTACCATGTGGAGGTCCTCCCCTCCTAAGTCTAGGACAGTCCCACATCATATGCCTAGTATCACCACACTCAAAACAACCCCTCGGAGGGCGTGGCTGATGGTAATGAGTCTGACCCGAACGGCTAAAATAACCGTTATAGGAACCCCGTGTAGGAGGTGCACTGGAAGATGGCTGTCCAAAATGAGTACTCTGAGGTCCCTAAATAGTTGGAGCACTGCGAGTGTTGAGAGTTAATTTTGACCCTCCGTATTTAAAATTAAATTCTGCAAGCTTTCTTGTAAAAAAAAAAAAGAAGATAAAATATAGTATTTCCTATCCTCTCTTTCCTGATCACGGATACGCTTCAACCTCCTAGTGATCTCCAAAACCTGCTGAAATAGAGTATCAGTCTCCAACTCCCATGCCATCCGGAGTATGAGACCGTAATCGAGCATCTCAATAAACCTGCAGACTCTCTCTCTGAATATAGAAACCAAAGCAGGTGCATGATGAGATAACTCGCTAAACCTCATAGAATACTCGAAAACAATCATAGTCCCCTACAGCAGTTGCTCAAACTCGATGCGCAATTCATTCCGAAGGGTCTGTGGAACGATCTCCCGCAAAAACTTATCAAAGAATTGAGCCCAAGCAAGTGGCGATACGCCAGCTGGCCTGCTCTCCTCATAATCCTACCACGATCTATATTCCAACCCCGTCTGCTGGAAAGAAGTGAGGTCGACTCTGCTCACCTCCACTATGCCCACAATGCTAAGGATACAATGACACTAGTCTAGAAAACCCTGTGCATCCTCAGAAGCTGCACCACTGAAAGTAGGAGAAAAATACTTCTTGAACCTCTCAAGCCTCTCCTGCTCCTCCTTTGATGCCACTGGCCTGATCTCAGGCTGAACCGCGATCACAGGTTGTACTGGCATAACACCCGGAGCCTGATCAATATGAGCATGTCACTCTGGAGTACGGGCGATGGTATTCTGAGCTCCTCCCCAACATAAGAAGTAGCTGGTACAACTGGGATTAATCTCGCCTGAGCCAAGGTACCAAACATGCTTAGAAAATGAGCCAAGGTCTGCTAAAGTCCAGGGGTGATAACAGGCACCTCAGGTGCCTACTCTCCAATCGGAGCTACTGGTGGCTCCTACGACGAGGCTCTGGCACGTGCTCTAGCTAGCACGTGTCCCTCCTTGGCCTCTACCTCGGCCTCTACCCTGGCCCCGGCCTCTCACAGCTCTAGCAGGGGGTACGGGTGTCTGCTCAACTGATCCGGTAGTGCGTGTCCTCACCATCTGTGAGAATAGAAAGACAAAAGCTCAGATTCCAAAGTCAACATATCCTCACGATAAGGAATGAAAGAAGTAAAATTCCCTAATAGTTTTGTAGTCTCTCAAAGATAAGTACAGACGTCGCTGTATGATGCGCAAGACTCTACTAAACTTGCTTATGACTCATAGAACCTATGAAACTAAATCTCGGATACCAACTTGTCACGACCCCAAATCCCATCTTACGGATCGTGATTGCACCTAGTTCCTAGGACTAGGTAAGCCTATCACATAGCAAGATTAATAAAACCAAACACCAACTAAAATAATAATGAAAGCTGAAAAGTGCTTTATCATAACTAAAATCGAAAATACATAAATCCCAAAACCGGTAGTACGGAGTCATAAGCTCTACTGAAAGTACATTAGAAATCTCAAAATGCATCATTTTTCTGAATATAAAAGATAGTAATAAGGAAAGCAACAGAAGATGACTCTGAGACCTGCGAAGGAGAACAACGGGTATACCTTGAAGTCTCGACAGCAATCTCGAAATCAGCTCACAAATGACTGGCACGCTCAGAGGTACTTGGATTTGTACACAAATGTGCATAAGCATAGTATGAGTACACCACAAACTGTATCCAGTAAGTATCAAGACTAACTTCGGTGGAGTACTGACGAAGTTCAAGTCAAGCCACTCACTAGACATATAACTTGTGCAGAATATCAATATAATACTAACAACGGAAAGTATAATCAATAAATGGACACAAGGAGTAAACATGTGATAACACAACAGTTTAACCAAAACAAGTAAAATACAAAGTGAAATCAGGTAAGGAAACAATGATATGTTCAAATCATCAAGCCGTTCCAACACAAGAATAACAACAAGAATCACCCCGAGGTACCATACCTCATAATCACAAATCACAAGTCAAAAATCACAAATCATACTTATGATGTCGCGTGAGCTTCACTTTTTTAAATATTTTTCCCGAAATAGCTTCACGCGCATAAGCCCTCTCATCTTGTTGCGTGTGCTTCACAATGAAATACTTTACCTTACTAGCAACACGCGCATAAAACCCCTTATCTCGCTGCATGCGTATCAATTCACATCAGCCTTATGTCGCCACATGCGCATCTCAATCACAACACAACAAATATCTCGCACCTCACATGCACATATACCACAACATTGCCCAACAAAAATACCAATGTCACAACAATACATAGCCCATGGTTCAACGACAATGAATACAAGATTTGCAACAACAACATAATGAATCGGAGGATAACTCAACAATGAAATATGTTCTATATAACAACAACTTCAATTCAAGGCACATTAATAGCCTAAGAGTCTAATCCGGTCAATTATCACACGTCTTTTCACATATTTCAATTAATGCAAACAAACCAAATTCTATGGGGTAGTTTCCCCTACACAAAGTTAGGCAAGATACTTACCTCAATTAGGCCAATTCAGTACTCTAAAAGTGCTTTTTCCTTAAAATTCACCTCTGCACGGGTAAAATCTAGCCAAGAATGACTTAATAATATCAAGCAATTCAAAAGAAACCAATTTCGATTAATAAAGTTAAGATTTTTACACAATTCCCCAAAAGTCAACCCTGGGTTTGTCCGATCAAAACCCGAGTCGAATGGTAGATGACTACCCATAACCCTATGAGTTTATATATGTATTTTGTTTTCAAATCTGAGTCCAATTCGACTCTCAAATATCAAATTTTTATTTTTTAAAATATAGTCAAAAATTCCCAAAAATTCTCTTCAGTTCTCATGAGTTAGATGTTAAATCTCATAAATAATCATGTTATGTAATAAAAAAAAGGATCAAAATCACTTACCCAATAATTGTGTATGAAAACCTCCTCCCAAAATTGCCTCCGAACAAGTCTAGGGCTAAAGAATGTGATAAATGAAGCTAAGTCCCGAAATCCCACTATTTTTTTCAGCTGCAGAAATTGCAAATGCGAAAAACCCATCACAAATGAGGAGCTTGTTGAACACAGGGGATATCGCAAATGCGACACTGACTTCTCATTTGCGATACCTGCTCCCCCTGTCTTCTTCACAATTGCGATGTTGGCGGTCGCAATTGCGATAATTGCAGCACCAGCAACCTGAAACAAGTCCAAACCAATCTGAAATACGTCTGAAACTCCCCCGAGCCCCCAGGGGCTCCACACCAACCATCCACACACGTATAAAAACATTATTCAAACATGCTCGCGTGATCCAAACACCAAAATAACATCTGGAATCACAAATCGGACACAAAACCACATGAACAATACATTCGAACTCAAGATTCACTAAGATCATAACCAAGCGTCCGATTCCTACCAAATCAACTTGGAATAAAATCAAACTTTTCAAACAAGTTACAAATGACAAAACAGACTTATTCCAAGTCCCAAAACCAAAATCCTAACCCGATATCCATAAAGTCAACTTACGGTCAACTTACAAAATTTCTAAACTTTAAATTGCACTTTCGGCAAAAAAAAAGCCAAATAAACCAAGGAACCTACGAATTCAATTTCGGGAATACGCTTAAGTCCAAAATAACCAAACCTATTGGAACCATCAAAATACCGTTTCGGGATCATTTTCAAAAAAGTCAAACTTCGGTTAACATTTCCAACTTAAGCTTCCAAACTAAGAACTATCGATCCCAAATCAAGTCAAGACTTCCTCGAAATGAAACAAACCATCCCCGCAAGTCATAAAACCACAAATATACATACGGGAAGCTTCAAAAGGGGAAACAGGACTCAAATACACAAGACGGCCGGTCAGGTCATCACAAGGAGAAATTGAAAGATGTCTCTAGGGCCCGTGGACCAGTGTCACAATCCCAGTTTCTCTTCTTAGGATGTTGTGATGACACATAGTCTCTAAGACTAGGTAAGACTAACATGTAATAATAACTTAATAGAAATAATCAAACAGAAATAGTAAACCAAGACTAATAAACTAATATAAACTTCCAGAATAGGATCTCAACCACAACTCTCCCAAAACTGGTGAAACTAAGTCATAAGCTCTACAGAATAATTTAGAATGTCTATTACAACACTATTTGAAGGAGAAATACAACAGAAATAAAAGACAAGGGAAGGTGACTCCGAGGCTTGCGGATGCCGAGCAGGTATACCTTGAAGTCTTCGGATGACAGCTACAGTCGAACACTAACATCCAGCATAGGGACGTACCTGGATCTGCACAAAAGGATGTGCAAAAACGTAATATGAGTACACCACAAAAGTACCCAGTAAGTATCAAGCCTAACCTCGGTAGAGTAGTGACGAGGCCAGGTCAAGACACCTACTAGGACATAATAAATAGAATGACAACATAATCACGAGAAGTAATAGAAAGTAGTGAAATAAATGATAAGAGACAAGTTAATAACATAGACTAATGACATAATTTTAAGCATAGAGATAACATAAGGGAAGCAATTAAAGAGAACCACAATAGTCAAATACAGACAAAAATTGATAAGACAAAGAAGAATAAAAGCAACAAGTGTTCCATCAATAACGTGTTTCATCATGAGAAGCACAACAAGAATCACAACCGATATACCACCTCGTATACAATAAAACTCACAACTGAGGTACCGCCTCGCATTCACATTTCTCAATTTCAATCACAATCTTTACTAATATCACTGCAGGAGCCTTACATTTAGTTTTAAAAAATATTTTTCCCGAAATAGCTACCCGCGTTTTACCCCACCTTATCACACCGCGTGGCTTCAAGTAGTTACTCTACTAGCAACGCACATATCAAGCCCACCTTATCTTACCGCATACGTATCAACTCCAAGCATTATACCACCGCATGTGTATCAATATCACATCATAATCATGACTCACACCACAAGTGACCATATGCCACAACTTGCTAGAAAAATCAACAATATCAATGTCTCCACAACAAATAGCCCATGGCTCAATCACCATATATACAAGAATCTCAACAATAACAAATAAAAGTGAATAGCTCAACAAGAAAGATATCTCAACAATTAACAACTTCGCCTTAATGTGATAACGACTTTCTCAACTTCAACTCCAATAACTCAACAATAAGATATTTCACGAAATAACAACTTAAATTACAAGTAATTCAACAATTTAAAGATGTAACAAAACACAAGGAAGACAATAACTTCAACTAAAGCATATAAGAGCAAATTAGCAAGAGAGAAAACAATGTGTTAACAATGACAACTAAAGCATGTAAGGGTAGATTAGCACATGAAAGGGTGAATTAAAAAATGAAAGATATAATATATTAAGACAATTCAATTAAAAGCATGATAAGAGTCTAAATAGCCTAAAACGGTCAAATACCAAATATAGCACATGTACCCATTCGTCACCTTGCGTACATGACTTTCACATAACAAAATTGAATAAACAAACTAATTCCGAAGGGGTAGTTCCCCCACATAAAGTTAGGCAAGATACTTACCTCAACTAGGCCAACTCAACCCTCAGAAATAGCTTTCCCCCTAAAATTCGCCTCCTAACGGGTCAAATTTAACCAAAATTGACTTAATATCATCAAACAATGCAAGGAAAAATAATTACAATGGATAAAGCTATGATCTTTACACTTTTTCCAAAAAGTCAACAAAATTTAACCCAGGGCCCGCCCGGTCAAAACCTGGGTCCAAGGATAGATTCTGACTATCCATAACCCCCACGAGTTCATATATGTGATTAGTTTCAAAATCTGAGTCCAAATCGACTCTCAAAACTCAAATTCTTATTTTTCAAAAACATAACAAAGTTTCACAAATTTTCACTTTGATTCGCATGATTTTGATATTAAATCTAAGATATATTAATGAAATAAAGTTGAAAATTGATTAGAATCACTTACCCAACGTTTGTAAATGAAAAGCCCCTCTCCAAATCGCCACCTTCCGAGTCTAGGGTTCTAAAATGTGAGAAATGAGATGAAATCCAAACTTCCAAGCCCTTATGACCAGCTGCAGATGTCGTATTTGCAAACCCTCATAATTGCGAATCAGGGATCACATTTGTGAACCCTGACAGCCTTAATAAAAGTTGCAATTGCGAAGCTGGCTACTATCGCAAATGCGACCAAATGCTCAATTGCGAACCGGCCCTCAGGCCTGCTGATTTCGCAAATGCGAAGGGAAAGTCGCATTTGCGACATCACCACCCCCTGTCCCTTTCGCAATTGAGAGGCTGATGCTCACAATTGGGATAACTGAGCACCAGCACACCAATAATTCCATTTTCAGTTCAAACCATTCCGAAACATGTCCAAAACTCATTCGAGCCCTCGGCGTTCCAAACCAAACACCCACACAAGTCTAAAAACATCATACGAAATTGGTCGCACGATCAAAACACATAAATAATATCTAGAACTATGAATCGGACTCCAAAACGCATGAATTTCAAAGTAAATTTCAAAAACATCTAGAATTGCAACTAAACGTCCAAATCCTATCGATTCAACTCCAAATGATACCAACATTTGTAGAAAAGTTCTAAGTAGCATAACAGACTTATTCCAATTCCCAAAATCAAATTCCGAACCCGACAGCTAAAAGTCCACATATGGTCAAACTTTTCAACTTCAAATTACCAAATTTCGACAAAACAACACAAATCAACCTACGGACTTTCGAATTCGATTTCGGGCATACGCCCAAGTCCAAAATTATGATACGAAGCCATTGGAGTCATCAAAACACCATTTTGAGATCGTTTTCACAAAAGTCAATCATTGGTCAACATAAACAACTTAGGCTTCTAAGCCAAGAATCAAAGGGTTTAAATCAACCCGAAATCTTCGCGGAACGAAACTAATCAATCTCGTAAGTCATAAAACCATAAACACACATATGTGAAGAATCAAAAGAGTAAATGCGGCACAATTACACAAAATGACCAGTCGGTTCATTACAACAAGTTACAGCTCTACCTTGAGTCGCCTATCAATTATCCGCTAAGCACCTTTCTGGAGTCCATTGATACCAATATCCGAATTTGCACAAGAAGTGTAGAAATATAGTATGAGTACAGCTGATCCAATGTACTCAGTAAGTATCAAGCCCAACCTTAACAAGGTAGTGACGAGGCTATAAATAGACACTTACCTTATACCATGTACAATTTATAAGCAACATGAATAACAATATAGATAACATTAATAATAACAAGAATAAAGGCAAAAAAATACATGGAGCCAAAACTAAAAATATTACTCCACGTTCCTCAAATGACACAACCAAACGCATATTCAGCAGCTCAAAATAACGGTAAAGAACAGTGTCCATGAACAACATAATTACAACTCGCAATGAGGAAAAAATCTTAAACAACACCAAAACATATATCATATATGTTGTGGTGCACAACCTGATCCAATACACAAAACATATTCCAACCCGCGGGGCCGTGATGGCACCTAACACCGCTTGCTAGGCAAGCCAACACATAATAGAAAACACGAGAGAAATGAAACTATTAATCAACAGCAAAATGGTAAAGAGGTGTAATAGTAACTCAACAGTATACATGATAAGTCTAATCAACACCATCGTTCAACCATCCCGAGACGTGGAGTCACAAGTATATGGGCTACTAAAGTTTACTAAATACAATTTTTCTCAAAGAAATACAATACTATCTAGAAAGTTGATTTAGTACAACAAAAAAAGAAAGATGACTTTAAGGCCTATGAACGGTGTGCATCTCTACCTCGAGTCATCTAACTGGTAACGGCTAAGAACCTCTTGGGATTCTACTATGTACCAATATCTGAATCTGCACAAAAAGTGCAGAAGTGTAGTATGAGTATAATCGACCCAATATACTCCGTAAGTGTCGAGCGTAACCCTGACGAGGTAGTGACGAGGCTAAGATAAGACACTTACAATTAACTTGTGCATTTATCTATCAAGAAATAATGAGATGGCAAGTAAAGCATCAAGTATAATAACATGATAACAACATGTGAGAGAGATAATAAGTACATAAGTAAAGGGACATAAACAGGAAAAGTAAAGGAAAATGTCACTGTGTAAGTCATAACTCATAGTTTTACAACAATTCTGAACAACCTTTAAAAAAAATTATGAAGCCATAAAGACAAGTCCTCAATCTAAATAGCAAATAAAGAACAATGAAATCAACAAACGACACGACATCACCCTTCGTGCTTTTACTCTCATCCTCACAACATAATATAATAGCTAGTACGACAACACCCTTCGTGCATATCCTCACTTTCTCTCAAGCACCTAAACACCCTTCGTGTGATGATATTGATATATGAATAAAGCACGAAAACACCCTTTGTGCATAATCACTCTTTTTTTTCACAAGCACTACAACACCCTTCGTGCATTTCAATCTTCCTCACCAAGCATCACATATAACACAATACCAAGCAAGGTGGGAAGCATAAACAATATCAAGGGTAATATTTGAACATCGCTCGCCATATGAGAATTTACCAACATTTTTGCACCATCAACCAAATCAACAGATCAATGATCTTAATGTGCAATATATCAATAAGCTCAACATAGGAAATAACATGAATATGCAAAATCGAAGAGTTTTATAATCTATCTAAATCATGAAAAATATAATACACAAGTAACATGGCACAACTAAGGCTAATTCTACCCGCATGCTTATCCCATAGCCAACACATATACACTTGTTACCTTGTATATACGACGTCGCCAACACATAGATCACATAGAAAATAGACTCAATTACACCCTAATTTTCTCGATCAAGGTTAACCAAGACACTTACCTCTTTTTGGAACAATATCAACGATCTAACACGGCTTTCCCTTTAGAATAAGCCTCCAAACCACGTGATTTAGAGTTGGCAGCCATTGTTCAGGCGTTGAAGATTTGGAGGCACTATCTCTACGGCATTTCTTGTGAGGTCTATACCAACTATCGGAGTCTCTGACACCTTTTCAAGCAAAAAGACCTTAATTTACAGTAGTGGAGGTGGTTAGAGTTGTTGAAAGATTATAATATCAATAGATTATATCATCCGGGGAAGGCCAATGTAGTAGCCGATGCATTGAGTAGGAAGGCTGAGAGTATGGGTAGTTTGGCATATTTACCGGTAGTGGAGAGGCCCCTAGCTATGGGTGTTCAGGCGTTGGCCAACCGATTTGTGAGATTGGATGTTTCAGATCCAAGTCGGGTTCTTGCTTGTGTTGTGGCACATTCATCGTTGTTGGAGCGTACCAAGGATCGCCAGTTTGATAATCCTCACTTGTTGGTATTGAAGGACACAGTGCAGCGGGGTAGTGCTAAGGAGGTTGTGTTTGGTGATGATGGTGTTATGTGACTTCAGGGCCGATTTGTGTCCCAAATGTTAATGGTTTGAGAGAGTTGATCCTTCATGAGGCTCACCGTTCACTCTATTCCATTCACCAAAGTGTTACGAAGATGTACCGTGACTTGAAACAACATTATTAGTGGCGAAGAATGACGAAATATATTGTTGCTTATGTCTCTCGGCTTTTGAATCGTCAACAGATAAAAGAATGAGCATTAGAAATCGAGTGGGTTGATTAAGAGATTGGAGATACCGTAGTGGAAGTGGGAGCACATCACTATGAATTTTGTGGTAGGATTACCGCTGACCTTGAAGAAATATGACGCAGTGTGGATTATTATGGACCGTTTGACTAAGTTCGCATACTTCATTCCGGCGGCGACTTCCTATTCTTCAGAGCGGTTGGCTCAGATTTACATCCAGGAGATTATCCACCTGCACGCGTGCCCATTTCCATCATTACTAACCGAGGCAAACATCACATTGCATTTTTGGAGAATCATGCAGCACTAGTTGGGCACATGAGTTGAGCTGAGCACATCATTTCATCCTCAAATGGACGGACAATCGGAGCGCACTATTCAGATCTTAGAGGATATGTTACACACCTATGTTATGGATTTTGGAGGTTCATAGGACCAGTTTTTACCGCTAGCGGAGTTCGCCTACAACAACAGCTTCCAATCGAGCATTTAGATGGCTTTATATGAAGCCTTATATGGGAGGCGGTGACATTCGCCGATTGGTTGGTTTGAGTCCGATGAGGCTAGATTGTTGGGCACTAATTTGGTCTGTGATGCTATAGAGAAGGTTAAGGTAATTCAGGAGCGACTTCGCACAACTCAGTCCAGGCAGAAGAGTTATGTGGACAGGAAGGTTCTAGATGTAGCTTATATGGTGGGTGAGAAGGTTCTCCTCCGAATGTCTCCTGTGAAGGGCTTGATGCGGTTCAGGAAGAAGGGCAAGTTAAGCCCGAGGTTTATTGGCTCGTTTGAGATCTTGGAGAGAGTTGGAGAAGTTGCTTACAGGCTTGCATTGCTTCCTAGCCTAGCAGGGGTACATTCGGTATTTTACATGTCCATGCTTCGGAAGTACCATGAGGAAAGCTCGCATGTCTTGGACTTCAGCACGGTGCAACTTGATGAAAATTTGGCTTATGAGGAAGAGGTGATAGCTCTTCTAGACCGGCAGGTTCGTAAGTTGAGATCCAAGAGTTTTCTATCAGTGAAAGTGCAATGGATAGGTCAGCCTATCGAGGAGGCTACGTGAGAGTCCGAGTTTGATATGAGTAGTAGATACCCCCACTTTTTTACCAGTCTAGGTACTTTTCTATGTCCGTTCGGGGACGAACGTTTCTTTAAAAGGTGAAGAATGTGACGACTCGATAGGTAGTTTTGAGTAATAGCCTTAATTTTCATGATTTGAGAACTCCCATAGCTTCATTTAATATTTTTTGATTTGTGTACGTGGTCCGTGTCGCTTTTCGAAAAGCTTTTATATGAAATTTTGAAGAAAATGAAAACTTTGACTAAAAATGAGGCTAGAATTGACCACGGTCAACATTTTGGGTAAACAAACTCGGATCGATGTTTTGACGATTTCGGTAGGTTCATATGATATTTTTGGAGTTGTACGCACGTTTGGTTGGGGTCCGGGGTGACCTAAAAGCGTTTTGGCGCATTATGTGTGAAATTATGAAAAATGAATTTAAGTTGAAAATTCTTGAGTTCGATGATCGATTCGTATTATTTGATGTTATTTTGATGCTTTGAGGTAGAAAGCAAGTTTTTATAATGTTATTACACTTGTGTGCATGTTCGTTTTTGAGCCCGAGGGCTCGGGTGAGTTTCGGATTGGTTTCGGAACATTTTTGGACTAGGATTGCTGGTTTTTGCTTCTGGTATCCAGTGCTTCGCGATCGCGAAGGGGAAATTTTGGACTGGGGATGATTTCTCTTTGCGAACGTGAGAGGTAGGTCGCGAACCCGAAGCATTAGGGGGCTTACCCTTCACGAATGCGACTCACGCCTCGCGAACGCTTTGCTTTGGGAGATTTGGGGGGAGGCAAGATAATCCTTATTCGCGAACGCAGCCAACGTGGCCGTGAACGCGGAGGCTTGGGTGGCGATGCCTTTGCGAACACAAGAAGGAGTTTACGAATGCGAAGGCCAATTGGCCATTATTCTTCGCGAACGTGTCAGGTGCTTCGCGAACGCGAAGAACACCTGATGCTTAGCTATTTAAAAGCTGAAAGTCGGGATTTGATCACTTTTAACCATTTTTGAAAGCTAGACCTCGACCTAGAGGGGATTTTGAGGAGATTTTCATCCCAATTTCATTGGTTAGTGATTTTTAACAAGTTTTGATGTATTTCCATAATCATCCATTGATTTTAACTTTTAATCAATGAATTTCATGGTTGAAATTAGGGGTTTTGGTATCAATTAAGAATTTTGAAATAAATGAGATTTAGATATCAAATTGAGGTCAGATTTCGAAAAAAATCACATAATTGTACTCGGGGGTGAATGGGTAATCAGATTTTGGACCGAATCTCGGGTTTTGGCCAAGAGGGCCTTGGGTTGACTTTTGTTGACTTTTTTCATATTCATTAAATATTAAATATTTTTCACTCGTAGGTAGTTTCTAAAGCATATTTCGAATTATTTGAATTATATTTGGCTAGATTTAATTAGTTTGGAGGCTAAATCTAAAGGAAAAGTGGTGGTTGAGCATTGATTTGGATGTGAAAAGAGGTAAGTGGCGTGGTTAACTTTGACTTGAGGGAATTAGGACTTGCTGATTTATTTGCTACGTGAATTATATGTGGGAGCGACGTATATATAAGATGACGAGTATATATGCATTGCCATTGGGATAAAGCATGCGGGTGGAAATTATTTTATTGTACCTTGTTGTTCTATTTACTATGCTTTCCATGGCTTAGTTAGATTATTATCTCCTTAATTGTTCGCCTTCGTATTCATTATTTATTTTGAAGTTGTTGGGATATTGAAAGTTGATTTTGTCTATCATGACACTATAATTGAAGTGAAATCTGCTCCCACCTTGCATTGGTACTTTGGATTATTGTTGTTGTTTTGCAAGGAAGAGTGAAAAGCACGAATGGTATTGCCGTGCCTAATTTGCACATTACTATCATTGATTGAGAGATTGTGAGGATTAAATCATGAAGGGTGATGTTGTGCGCTTGATTGCTTTATTACCGTTAATTATATCATGCGAGGAAGAGAGTAAAGCACGAATGGTGATGCCTTGCCATTTCATTTATCATATCACTATATTATATGGTGAGGATGAGAGTAAAAGCACAAAGGGCCGTGCCATTACATTTATAATACTACATGGTGAGGATGAGAGTAAAAGCACAAAGGGTGATGTCGTGTCATTGTTGATTTTATTGCTTTATTTGATTTCTGGATTGGTGATTTAATCGGTTGCATTATTGTTTATTTTGAAAAAAGGCTACTTGGTGATTTTGTGCTTACCATTCTTATCTTACTTGCTTTTTTACATGTTCCCTACCCATTATTATTTTAAAAGCTCTACTTGTTATTTCTGTTGCTTTATGTATATATCTGCACATGATTTTAGTAGGTGTCGTGTCATAGCCTCGTCGGGGTTAGGCTCGGTACTTACGAAGTACATTGGGTCGGTTTTACTCATGCTACACTTCCGTACTTCTTTTGCAGATTATGGTGTTGGTCCCAGCAGTGTCTAGCAGTGCTTTTGCTCGGATCATATCTAAAGCGGAAACTTGAGGTAGAGCTGTTGGCGTTCGCAGTCCCTGAAGTCCCCTTATATTTCTATCTTTACTTTTTATTTCATTTCAAATAGTTGTATTTCGTTCAGACCATACTTTGTAGTATTCTAGTTGCTCATGTACTGGTGACTCGAGATTTCTGGGATTAGACTAGATTGTGTTATATTATGGAATTATCATATGTATTCCAGATTTATCAATCGTTAATAATGGTTATTACACTGTTTTAAAATTGTTAAAATGGTTATTTGATTATCTAGTGTTGGCTTTCCTAGCAAGTATATGTTAGGCGCCATCTGTCACGCCCCGGCCATGGGGAGAACGACTGGCGCTCAACCGAGATACCCCGGCCGAGCAAGCATGTGCAATACCTTCTACCCAACTCGCCCGTGAATAAAGAGAAGATACATTTAATTAATTAGACAGTAAGAGGTCATGTAAATAATACCAGTTCATTTCCATTAGTTACTTCGTTAGCATGTCTCCAAAATAGTACATTGTACAGTCATAGTTAAAGTGGAACAGATGATACGAGTACAACATTTTTAGTATAACCTTCCCAAAAACGGATACTACTCACACTATGTCTACGGAGCCTCTAACGGATACAAAAGAGTACTAGGACAATGCCGGCAATAAGGTCACAGCTATACCTCAAAACACAATATATGAGAAACAAAAGATACATGACCCCGATATGAAGTGGGGCTCACCAAGTCAGCTGAGAGGAGGATATACTACTATCACTGATCGATGCCGCCTGCTATGGAACCACCTGCATCCATTAAAAGATGCAGCGCCCCTGGCAAAAGGGACACGAGTACATGTGGAATAGTACTCGTATGTAAGGCAGACTGAACAACATATGAAAATACGGTAACTCAAATAAGAGGCAAATAAATTACATCAAGAAACTACGAAATGACCCATAGCATCACATGTCAAGTCTTATTATACTTACATCATTATGAACTTCTCTTAGGATCAAGTATGCCCTATGAACTATGCGTGGGATACAAAATATAACGTAAAAGTACCAACATGTACAAACAAGGGCAATGGAAGTGGCACTTATTGTTCGTGTTGCCTATGCGTCTCACCAGACCGTCCATAGGGTTCACATATTATGTTATACACCTATGCGTTTCATAGACCGTCCATAGGGTTTTATTCATATTACACACCGATGCGTTTCATAGACCATACATAGGGATTCATTCGTATAATACACCTATGTATTTCATAGACCGTCCATAGGGATTCATTCATATTATACACCTATGTGTTTCATAGACCGTCCATAGGATTCACATATTATACCATCATGCACACGGCCATATTTACACTCAAGCGGCATGATTAACATTACCTTTAAGGTCGTAAGTTCCAGGATCATTGGAATACCTCATGTTCATACTCATCATGGAGAAACACAGTTTATTACATTAACACATACATGGAAAATCACTAAGTAGATTTCAATGGTGCATGGACCCAATTTTTTTTCTTAAGGTTCATCATCGTTTAGCATAGGACGTCCATTTTCCACCTCATTATATACCTCCTTGTCATCTTAAGGTCACTGGCTAAGTTCATGATTCTCGGTGACTTAACATCGAAGTCATTTACATTCATTATTTCAGAAGCATACAAACTATAGTTGAAGCCATTGCAACATACAGTGCCTCGTGATTCTTATTTCGGCAAACGACCATAATTCATGTTCGTACTATCACTTACTTGTACTTGCCATGGGTGATCATAGGACATTAATGACATTATTATATAAAGGAGTCAAAACTCATCTCATAATCTTTCACACATTCTTTCATTTCATTGGCACTATTGGCCATAACACAATCTCATTCTTGGCACGATGGCCATATTTCATACCTCATACTTCCTTCTTTCACTTTCAAATATCATCACAGGTCATCAACAATAAAGCATTTCTATTCAAGATTTTAAGTCCACATATTGAGCAAATAAGAATGTTGAACACATTGAGATTTCTTACACAACTTGACATAATAGCCTTCATTTGAATCACGGCTTAAAGATATAACATTAGGATATGCAACACATGCTTCGAGCACATTTTCAAATAGAATATAACATAACAAGAACATTGGAATACATATTGAACATATATCTTTCGACACGAGGCTTATTCGGAATAGTCAATTTATAATGAACCACTCGGTACTTACAAGATCATCGTGGAATTCAATTCTAAGAGAGAAGTTTAGCCAACATATCTCTCATTGAGTTTTCCTTAATTCACTACACCGTTCCGTAAATCCTAGCAACTTTGATCTATATAGAGATATGGCCAAATTGAACACAAATTAGAGACTAGTTCATGTTTTCAGCTCATTTGAGCATTTTATCAACTACTAGGTGGGCATTATTATTACTAGCTTCTCCTATGGAGGATTTCCTTCATCCCACAACCCAAAGTCTACCCATTTGAGTTCAACTACCTTCCTCCACATTACCTATTCCCAAATAAAATTTCGAAATTGAAGGTTAGGGCTAGAATCTTACCTCTTGGTTGAAGACCTTGTGAGCTTTCTTGTTGAATTTCAAGGCTTGAGAAAGATTTTGCATGAACAATTAGCTTAGGGATTTCACCTCTCACTCTAGGGCACTTCCTCTCTTTAAAATATTAGATATTCCCTTCAAAATGGTCTCTTACATCTAATTATCGAGATAGGGTCGGGTTATAAAAATTAGAAAAAATAAATCCCCGATGCAGATCTGCGATCGCATATGCGATCGCATAATGCTTCTACGGTCCGCAAAATAGGCCGCATAATGGCCCTCCGGAATTGGGCACCCCTACCTCACTCTGCGACCGGTCTGCGGTCCGCAGACTTATTCTGCGGCCGCATATTGCACCGCAGAACTTTCCTACGGAATTTGTTTTTGTGCTGGATCTGCGAGGGATTATGCGGCCCGCAAAATAATTATGAGGCCGTATAATGGACCGCATAATGGTCCAAACATTTGCCCAGATTTTTGCTTGAGTCTACCACAGATCTACGGTCCGCAAATTAGTTCTGCGACCGCAGAATGGGCCACAGAAATGCCCTGCACTTCCAGAAATTTTTCTTCAACTCCTCAACGCATTGTTCAACCCAAAAAGTCTGAACCGCGTCAACACATAAGCCTACTTCGGCACCACAAACCCTGAATTTTAGGTAAAACTTTACAGGGCCTTACGCGATCACGACCTCGAGGTTGGGATTCCGGGTCGTGACAATATGTGATTATTGTCTACACATTTGGCACAGTACATAAATTTAGTACTCTTCACTGAAAGGAGCCTTCAGGCAAGCAAACTTCAGTGACATAACTAGCTCGCATTTGTTTTTGGAACTTAAACCCTTATAAAACTTTGTGTCGTCTTCATAATTGTGGTTGCTTTGTATTGTCTGTTCTACCGCTTGTAAGTTGCCTTCAACTCTAGAAAATTTTGCATATTCTTCTTCATTTTATGGAATATCTTAAGATATTAGAACCGTCTTTTTACTCTTCGAGCGCCAAGTAAAATGAGTAGAACACTCCACCCATTCACCATGACAATCAACCCCCAATACTATATAATCGACCATTTTATGATCGTAATACCTTAAGATATCACAAATATATATAAGTTATAGATTTAAATTTTTTATTTTTTTTGCAAACATCCTAATGATACTTCAAACATTCTAAGAAGATATTTAAAACATCCTTAGTGGATACTTAGGATGTTTGAAATATCTTAAGAGGATGTTTGAACATATTGAATGGGCTTTTAGGATGTTGGAAATAACTACCTAAAATTATATTAAGAAGAAGAAGAGATTGAATACAAAAGAAGAAGAAGAAGAAGAAAGCATGAATGAGGAATAGGGAAGGGGGCTGGGAGCGGGAATAGTTTCTCATTTTTAGAGAGTGGGTGGGGCCCATTCATGGCCTTTGTAATAATTCTAAAATTTTAAGGTTCTTGTTAAATCCACTTCTAAGTAATAAACCCTTACAAATAAATGAAAAATGACACTATATAGCCGCTCTCAAAATAATAGCAAAAATAATATAATTATATATATATATACACACACACACACACACACACACACACACACACACATTCTGTATGTCATATAAGAAAATTATATAAATTTATACACTTTTTTTGCTACCGAATGTAAATAGTTTCTGGTACGGGCTAAAAGTGATAATACCCTAAAATGAAAGCATCTTTTTAACAACAATCTCAACACATTTGTTTAAAAACTAGATAAAGGTTGCCCGTGCTGTGCACGGGCCCAACATATTAAGCATTGTGCTTGTTTTTTCCCACGTGTTCTGGTGCCAATAGAACAATTCTCCATATACATAGATAGTATTAAATTGGATTGTCATAACCAGTAAGCTTTTCGATACATTATATAAATAGCACGACAGTCTAATATCTGCAAAAGAGGACAAAAACATACACTACAATGCTACTGCTACCACAAGTAACGATTACAATCCGGTATTATTAATGCAATACCCACAAAATACATGAAGTGTGTATTTTCACGCACATAAAAATCACAACACATTTAACCGCTTATTCCCTTTTAAGTATCTGGTACAGTAACCAAATCAGTTGCTCTTGTTATACCAGAAACAACAGCACAGTGAACAGAAGAACGTATAAGAAGTTCTATAGTACCTTCAAAAGACAAGTAAACATCAATCAAAAGCTTATGAGTTATTACATTAGAACCAAAAGTTTCTTGAATCGTGTCAAAACTCAAACATCATCGGTATTCTTGTTGGATATCCATTATCCAACCACCAGAACATGGCAGCAAGAGTAAAAACAAGAAATTCAGAACCAGGAACAAAATTATCAATTCCAAAAAGCTAACTTAATGAGTGCAATGGAGGTGAATGAAATGCTAGAAATTATTCTCACAATAGCAGATGTGAAAATCTTTGAAATTAGAGTTGATATTCAATCATCATGTATAGTAACAACTCCTCAGAGGAACTATATTGAGACATAATCACTGCATTCAATCCAAGGCTAAGGTAATATCCAATATTACAACCAATAAATACACATCCGAGAATGGAAAATAAAAATTTCTCCAGGCTTAGAAAGAAAAATGTATTTCTATAAAGAAAAAGGCGAAAAGCATCAAGTTGGAGTATCTCATATAGCTATTTATGTGAACTTCTTTTTCCCATACACATACTTAAGTAGTTCCTAGAGCCTTTTCTCTCAAGACCCGAAGAAAAGGCAAAAAAATCATTTATGTGAACTTCTTTTTCCCTTATACACACTCAAGTTGCATGCATAATTCTAACAAATTGTTGAAATCACATAGGATAGGGATAGGAGAGAAGCACACTGAAATATCTAATTGTTTGTGACAAATTAAAATTTTGAAATATAATATTGAGTAGTTGATTCCACGCCCTTTTTCATATTTCTGATAAGTTAGATAGTACATGAAAAGGGAACACAAATACTTTTAAACACCTTTTTCCATATTTCTGATAAGTCAAATAGTACACAAGAATGGCACACAAATACTTTCAGTAAGTGTTTTTGATATTAAGCTAGTAGCTAAAGATTTGACACCTAAATATACACTAAAAGATTCCATATTTTGAACCTTTTCTGCAAAGGTAATATTTTTGGCAAAAACTTCTACTCTTGTCATCCAAAATTTGAGTAATCACTTTTCCTTTATACGCTATCTCACAATGATACCCCCTTAATTTAGGAGTGCAGTCAAAATATCTTTTATATATCTCATATAAAATTTATGTAAGAACTATATTTTCTTTTCTATATGAAACAATTTAGTAGCTAATAGTTTAACTTTTAAACAGGTTTCCGGATTAGGAGTGTTACTATGTTGAGTTTTATGGGGACACAATTTTATTGGCAAACTTGTTCAGACCGTAAAAGTTTATTTCCAAAAGGCATCTAAAGGTATATCAAAGTGTAACGATCCGGCCGGTTGTTTTGAGTGTATTAGCCCCGACCCCTTGTTTATTACATTCTTTGTGTTGTACTGTGGTTATGTGACTTGCCGGGAGGTTTGATTTTTGATTTCGGAGTGAAATGGGACATATAGTCCCTAAAAATGGAAGTTTAAGCCGTAGGAGTTGACCGTAGATCGAATTGTGTAAAGACGACTCAGGAATGGAGTTTTGACGGTTTCAATAGCTCAGTATGGTAATTTTGGTCTTAGGAGCGTGTCTGGATGTTGATTTGGAGGTCCGTAAATCATTTCGGCGTTAATTGACAAAAGTTGAAAAGTCGGATAATTTTTGAAAAGTTTGATCGGGAGTGGACTTTTGATATCGGAGACGAATTTCGATTCCGAAAATGGGAGTAGGTCTGTAATGTCAATTATGACTTGTGTGCAAAATTTGAGGTCAATCGGATTTGATTTAATAGGTTTCAGCATCGGATGTAGAAGTTAGAAGTTCTAAAGTTCTTTAGGCTTGAATCGATGCACAATTCATGTTTTTAGAGTTGTTTGATGTGATTTTTAGCCTTGATTAGGTCCGCTATGTGTTTTGGAGCTAGTTGGTATATTCGGACGGAGACCCGAGGGATCCGAGTGTGAATTGGATGGGAATCGGATCATTTATGAACTTGTTGGATTGCTGAAAGTGCCCAGCTTCTGGTGTTTTCGCACATGCGGAGAGAATGGCCGCAGGTGCGGGCTCGCAAATGGGAGAACTTGGTCGCAGATGCGGAACTGGGCATGCCCAGCTGGGGGAGCAAGAGCAAAAAATGTTCCGCACAAGCGAAGCTCGGAACTGGGCATGCCCAGTTGGGGGCGCAGGAGCGGAAAACGTTCCGCGGAAGCGGCTTCGCTTCTGCAATAGAGAGGAGCGCAGGTGCGACTGTGTTTTGCAGGTGCGTCGCTTGGGCCGCTGGTGCGTATGCGCAGATGCGAGCCACTTTCCGCAGAAGCAGATTCTTTGGACTTAAGTGAGGTCCGCACCTGCCATGCTTTTTCCCAAGTGCGGAACCGCAGATGCGGCAGCAAGGTCGCAGGTGCGGTTTAACTAGCAAAAAAGGGGAATTTTTGAGAGTTTTGATTCATATTTCATTTTGGGATTTGGGGAGCTCGGTGGGAGACGAAATTTCGAGGAATTTTCAGAGGAATTATTGGGGTAAGAATTCTTAACTCGATTTTGGTTAAATTACACCAATCTATCATTGTTTTTATCATGTAATTAAGGATTGGAGTTGGAAGAATTGGAGAAAAGTGGTAGAACTTCTTAGACTAAGTTTTTTGGTTTTGAAAGGCGAAATGAGGTCGGATTTGAATAATTCTTGTATGGACTCGATATCGAATGAGTGTTCGTTTTTTGTAATTTTGGTCGGGTTTCGAGACGTGGGCCCGGGTCAACTTTTTGGAGCGATTTTTTAATTATTTGCTAAAGTCGTAATTTCATTATTTAAATTAATTTTCTATAGTTATATTTATAGTATGAAATTATTTTGGCTAGATTCGAGCCGATCGGAGTTGGAAAATCGAGGGAACGACTTTCTTATTGATTGATTGAGCGAGATTTGGGGTAAGTGACTTGTCTAACCTTGTGTGGAAAAAATTCTCCTTAGAATTTGGCACTGTTATGGTAAATTGCGATACGTGAAGGCCGTGTACGCGAGGTGACGAGTGCGTACTCGGGCTAAATATTTAAAAAAAAAAACCGATTTTTGCTAAGTAGTTTTTTTTTATTTTCTTAATTGAGTTACTCTAGCATGTGTAGCCATCATGTTTAGCCTAATTTCACATGTCTGCGTGTCTTATCTCTTATTTGCAATTTGTACAATATGCTCAGTTGAATTACCTGCTTCCTTGATTCTGTATTCATTCTTTAATTATAGGATTCTTTACTTGTAATATCATTATTTCATTTGTTACGTGTTGGTTTTCGTGATTATTGTCGAGATGATTGTATGGTCATGGCACGAGGTTTCTGCCGTGCGGATTGTTATTATGGCACGAGGTTTTATGCCGTGCGGATTGTTATTGTGGCACGAGATTTTTGCCGTGTGGATTGTTATTGTGGTACGAGGTTTCTGCCGTGGGGATTGTTATTGTGGCACGAGGTTTCTGCCGTGCGGGTTGTTATTGTAGCACGAGGTTTCCGCCGTGCGGGTTGTTATTGTTTGCACGAGATTTTTGCCGTACCATTGTGAGATATTTATTTTTGGGACTACGAGGCGGTACATCGGGAGTGCCCTTGTTGTTTTTCTCTATTTGATGTATTGTTGTTGTTGTCGTTCCTTAACTTGTAAGATTCTTACATCCTTACGTGTTGTAATTGTCTTCTTTGATTCCGTGTTGTTACCTTCTGTGAATTTCTATTGTTACACTTCTTTGTCATTTCATTATATAATTATATCTTCCGCCTTGTTTCTTATTATTCCAGTAGGGCCCTGACCTGACCTCGTCACTACTCTACCGATGTTAGGCTTGACACTTACCGAGTACTGTTGTGGTGTACTCATACTAAGCTTCTGCACATCTTTTTTGTGCAGATCCAGGTACTGCCTACCAGATTAGGTACCAGTGAGCTACCCCGTACGTGGAGACTTCAAGGTATATCTGCCAGTGTCAGCAGATTTCGGAGTCCCCCTTTATCTCTATTATGATGTTTCCTTATTCTCATTAGACTATGATGTATAGGGATATCTAGTATTTCTCTTTAGAGATTGTGACTTATATCTACCGGGTTTTGGGAGTTGTTTATACTTGAGTTGCAGTTTTTATTTATTACAATTATTGACGTTTTGAGTTTTAGCTTAATATTTCAGTTATTCCGCATATTTGATAGGCTTACCTAGTCTTGGAGACTAGGTGTCGTCACAATATCATACGGAGGAAAATTGGGGTCGTGACATAAAGTGAATGTATTTTGGCCAGCAAAAGTTATTTGCTTCTTAATCTTTCTCTTATAAAATGTCATAACGTTCATTACTCGTACTTCTTGAAAAATACATGTGCAATTGCGCCCAACAGAAGAAAAAACAGCATATTCAGTTAGAATAAATGTTTGAGAATATTTGAAATTATTTTATTATTTTCACTAATCCAAGTAAGGGAGTAAGGATATAAATCTTGAATCCAACAAAAACCAAGTCTCGAAGTTCCATATTCAGTTATCAGCTTTACAACCATTAAGAAAAACTAAAAGCTCAAATCCAAAGCTTCCTCTTTTAACCATTCACGGATTTTTGTTGATCATTCATAACTCTAAATATATTTCATTATGATCATCCTCGGGTTTAGCAGATCAAAGCTAGACAAATACTTACAGGAATACCAGATTTGTATGTACAAGTGGATATGTTCGAGACAGAGAATAAGGGCTAATGAATATTTTAGATAGATATAGATTGGAAAAACATTGTTACATCCTCAGACTAAAGCAGATTTATGCCATGTATTAGTCAATCAGCGCAAGTTTTTTTAATTAAGTACTTTAAGTCCTGACACTTATAATTCTTTAATTAAGATTAATAACTTACGGATTTTTGAGAGGCTATGCAAAAGAATGACACCAAAGTTGATAGTCTAGCCAAGTGAAGCATATCAAAGATGTCGTCAATCGGCCATACTACCTGAAAGCAAAGCCAATGATTACATAATATAAGCAATAGTGAAGGAAGAGGCATATTATATATATAAAGTCTTTCACCTACCTTGTTATGTTGCAAGGTACTCTTGGTCATTCCTAATTTAATTGAGTTCCTTATTTTTTGAAATGGCAATAAGGTAGTGCTGGAATTTTCAGTTCAAATGACCAAAAAACTAAATGTATAGCCGTCTTCTAATCTTAGAGAAATTCTAGGAATTTCATCACAGTTCTAGTGGTCAATCCTACATTTCCCTTCTTGACATTGTAAAAAATCAAAATCAGTGTTATTATTTAGTTTATCATTTGTACACCTTTTTTGATGATTGAATATTGGAAAAGAGGCCATCTGTTGCAGAAACATGTATCCCACATTGAAGAATGTTACATAAGAAGATGATAAGCACACAGATATTTGCAACATTCTATCTTTCTATTACAGATGTTTGTTTCCACATAAAGATGTTCTCATCCTAATGGAAGTCCAAGTATTTTTTTTCTCTGCTAATAATGTCTATAAATTTTGAGGCTTATCTCTTACTTGGTGCAGCAGAACTGAAAAGTATAAGCAATTTCTTAGCATGATAATCCTAAGCATTACAACTTGCTTGCTGACATAATCCAAGTGCCAGAGCTAGTAGACAATACTTCAATAATAGCTCATGATTACCCAAGTTGTAGGCTCAAATATGTTTTTTAGAAGATTAGAATCAACCAATAAAATTAAGACATTGTAGAAATAAATCACAGAAGGAACTACTAATTTCCTTGAAGCGGATCAAACTGTAGGTTTTTCAAAGGATCAATTCCATGAGGGAAGTTAAAATAATTTCTCAAAGTCGCTAATTCTTATCACTTCACTTATTTGGTCAACTACCTTTATATCTCAACTATATTCAAAGTAACTCGACCCAGATTGAAATGAGAAACTGATTCCCAATATAAAGAGCTTTGAGATTTAACTAGAGTATTTATCTCAAACAAGCTATGCCTAACTCACTTGCTACTTGTAAAAAGGTGCTTGCATTTTAATTTCCCATTATGATGATATCACAACTATTTTCAGAGCAAGCAGAAGTTTTTAAATGGTACTTTCTCCTACAACAAAGTATGGAACTTGTAAACCTGAATAGCAAAGGAAGACGGAGCAACTGATATGGCTTTTTCAAATGTCAAATTATCAAGCCTTAATTGCCGCCAATTTGTAAAAATTTGCGGTATCTTTGAACTACTTGAAACTCTTAAAATTATCTCCTGCATTTAAAGCAATGTTAAACTCTACTGTTAGAAAATCTAAGGAAATCTCTATTCTCTCGATTAATAAATAGAATTGTCTAAAAATGAAGTATCTCCACAATGAAAAACAAAAATCCATGGAATATGAAGAAGAAACCTATCTACAGTAATCTAGAGTAACGTATCTGCACAAGTGAAACAAAAAATGACTTATAATAAATTTTTCCAGGTAATGAAGTATTCAGAGCAGCTAATTACAATCTTAAGTGTCAGAACGCACAAGTTTCCTAACGGGGAATCTGAAATGAAATTGTGGACTTCACTTTAAAAAAGATGAGTCAGGCATATCATCTTCTTGGGTGCATAGGCCGCTTCAATGATTATTATTATTATTGTTCATAATCACACTATGAAAAAAAAAAAACAAAGAGATTGAAACTCAAGCTGGTAAAGCAATCATACCAGATGTATATTAGCGGTAACCACCGATCAACCCGTCCTCTCTGTCTCCGTGTTTGTCTCCTATTTCAGAATTGCATCTTTAGATAGGTTAATCTGCAGGAAAAAAATAACGTAAATTAAGAGACCCAATCTTCGAACGAATATTGATACCATAAAATTTTAATAGGACCGTTTAATCCTGAACTGAGTAGTTGGTAGCAAAAGTTAAATTTCATAAAAAAACAAAGTAAATGTGCAAATTAGTAACAATTATTGGCATTTATGTAAAAATTCCAGCAAGAATTATGCAAAAAGCAGAAAACGAACAACTTTCATAAAAAAAACATAGAAAATGTGCAAATCATGAATATTTACTGATATGTATGTAAAAATTCTAGTAACAATTATGCAAAACAGCAGAAAACGAACGTTTACCAACCAAAATTTAGACAAGTAGTAGAACAAGTATAATAAACAAAGAAAATTGCACAAACAACAAACTAAATTAAAAGAGCTCGCAGCAAATTCAAATAGAACAAAGATGGATAAACTATCTGCATATGCCGACAGGAGAATTCACATAGAGAAATCGAGAAGTAAAGGGAAAAATAAAGAGGTATACAGGGAAATAGACGATGAGTAGAGTAAGGCAGATGATACAATGAAAAGGCTCTGCATGTCATAGCGCTTACCCAGCAAATTTAGGCTACGTGTATAGTGTACAAAGCCCATGGAAATATTTGAACTCAAAAAGGCAATGAAACAACTTAAAGGCCCCTGTCTTGGCACCTGAAATGACCAAATTGCCCTTGGTAAGCAGGCATGACCATCATGACCTGCATCTATATATGTTTAAAAATGGCAGAATGGCCTAAATGACACATATATTTGTGCCACTTTATCATGCCGGTCCTCAAACTCAATAATTTGCCAATTAAACACTTACACTCCTTCAAACCGTGTATAATAAACGTTTATGACATAAGGTTGTTAGTGCGTGTAATATAATCTCCTCCACGTTGGCTGCCACGTCAAAAAATAACAATGTGTAAATGTCATGTCACATGGTAGATTAAAAATAATTAAAATTAAAAATAAAAAAAAAATAAAATTCAAACATTAATCCCCTAATCCCCTCCCTCAAATGGTGCGACTGCTGTGAACAGTAACACAACAACGGCAGAATGGGCACTGCGCCGTCGTCCGGTGGTGAAAAGCCACCGGACTAGTCCCAAAAGATGCGTCTCACCATTGCACATAAACCCCACCTAGGCGCCCCTCTCATTTCTTCCCAAGCTGCTACAGATTTCAACAATGGTGGATCGAGTACTGCAGCGAAAAATCGCTTGGGCAAAACTGATATTTATCATATCGGTTCTGGTTCAAATCGAGTAATTCCAAGCAGTGGAGATTGTTCTCCAATTCAAATACCATCGACCCACCAAGTTTCAGACAATTTCAATGCCGGAATAGTCTTCTCCAACCAACCGAATATGGCCGACGAACACCAGTTGGCCGAGCATGGAGCTACAAGTGTCCAAATTGAACAAGACTTATGCCAATTAACTCCAACTGAGCAAGTGATTGATGCCAAACGATCAAACAACAACTACAATGAACCAATCATCATAACAATTCAAAAAACAAAATCTACAGAATTGCAGACACCAGGTGTTCAACGAAATACTAAAGTCAGTTTTAACAAGTCTTGCCTTATTTGATTTTTGAAATTGGGGGTTAAATTTTCTCAAAAAGCTCTAATATTTTTAAAGGATTAATTGGTAAAAGATGTATAATTTGTGCTTTAAAATTCTTTATGGGTTAATTTTGAGGTGTGGTGATTTTTGAGGAATTTTCGGTCGACCCCTTTTTTGGTTTGTTGGTATTTTGATAATTTGATGTGTTTCCCTTCTACAAAAAAGGCATAAAATTGAATTTTAAAAGAGATATGAATTATTGGCCAAAGGATTCTAAATTCATGATAAAGTTTAAGATTCGAGAGAAGAAACAAACAAAGAAAATAGGGGAGGGGAGAAAGAATTGGACATAAAATGTTGAAGAGAGAGAAAAAAAGAATTGGACAAAAAAAGTTGGAGAGGGAAAAAAGCAAAATAGAAAATTTCACTTTTGTTCAACAATGGATGAAAACAATCGGAAGAAGATGACAGAAATAGCTCTTGGTATACGCTTCAATAAAAAATACCACATATGATGAGTGGAGTTTAAAATGCTCATAAGGGCAGACAAGTTTGGTTGGTAAATTTGCAAGTACGAAGCACGACAAAGCTGGTCTATTCTGCCTTTAAAAATTAATAGTACTGCAAGTTTTCAAAAGTATCAAAATTTAGATCCCTCAACAGTCAACACTCAAAGCTCTTTTCACCATGTTCAATCCCCTCCAACGTATCCCACTCCTCTTGTTCTTCCTCTCACTCTCCACTATCTCTGCCTCCGAATCAGACACACCCATTTCCCGTTTCCAAAATTACCTCAGAATCAACACCGCCCACCCTAACCCAAACTACACTTCCCCCATCACTTACCTCATCAACTTCGCCAGCTCCATCCCAAACCTCCACTCCAAAGTCCTCCACCTAACCCCCACCATACCCCTCCTATTGTTAACCTGGCCCGGTACCTCCAACCCTTCACTTCCCTCCATTCTTTTCAACTCCCATCTCGACTCCGTCCCCGCCGAGCCCGAAAAGTGGACCCACCCACCCTTTTCAGCTCATAAAACTTCCGATGGAAGAATCTTTGCGCGTGGCGCCCAGGACGATAAGTGCATTGGCATGCAGTATTTGGAGGCAATCAAAGCGATACAGAGCAAAGATCCCGACTTTAAACCTATAAGAAATGTTCATATATTATACGTTCCCGAGGAGGAGGTGGGTGGGTTTGATGGGATGGGGAAGTTTGTGGAGACTAAAGAGTTTAAAGAGTTAAATGTTGGGTTTGTGATGGACGAGGGACAGGCTTCAACTAATGATGAGTTTAGGGTGTTTTATGCTGATAGGACACCTTGGCATATGGTGATTAAGGCTGTTGGAACACCTGGACATGGGTCAAGATTGTATGATAATACTGCTATGGAGAATTTAATGAAGAGTATTGAGGTTATTACTAAGTTTAGGGAGTCTAAGTTTGATATAGTCAAGGCTGGATTGGCTGCTAATTCTGAAGTCATTTCTGTGAATCCAGTGTTTCTCAAGGCTGGAATTCCTTCCCCAACTGTGAGTTTTTGAATTTTCGATTGAGTTTGATCTTTTGAGATGTGTTGTTTTTCGAGCTCCTGTTGAAGGGGGTCTATAAGGGGCGGGTCTAAGATTTGAATTTTATGTGTTCTGGATTCTAACAGCAATCTCAATTGCTATGTTTTGAGTTAATTTTTGTACATATTTAGTGCATTTCTTAATACAGAGTTTGGGCCAAAGTTACTGTAGTGCTATGCTCTGCCTAATCCCATATCTTAAAGCCTACTGTAATTTGGGAAATGATACTGTAGTAATTTGGAATGCTAAATGTAGTCATCCGAATTGTTATTGTTTCTCTTTCCAATTCAATTAAGAAATATGTGATGCCAATAATAGTTTCTTGGTGATTAGTCTTTCAAGTTCTGTTTAGCTTAAAAGATTTTGTGGTTCTTAAAGTATATTACGTGGTACCTGTTGCTGGTGGGAGTACTAGTTGCTGGTGGGAGGTGTCACGTATCCTGTGGAATTAGTTGAGGTGCGCGCAAGCTGGCCCGGACACCACGGTTATAAAAAAAAAGTATATTGAAGTATGATCCAAAGAAACCTACCAATAGGGAATAACTTTTAAGTTTAAGAACGAATTATGAACTTGTTCCTGTTCCGTTAACAGCTTTCTCTGTATTAGGCAACATTGGCTTATGGTTTAGTGGGCTTATATTTCCTAGTTGTTTATGGTTCTGCTTATATTTTTGTTCTTTAATTAGGAGTTATGATTTATGGAGGCCTTCTGATTTGCTTGTGCAGGGATTTGTAATGAACATGCAACCCTCTGAAGCTGAGGCAGGATTTGATATTAGGATGCCACCAACGGCTGATCCACAGCTTATGAGGAAGATAATTGAAGAGCAATGGGCACCAGCTTGGAGGAACATGACATATGAGGTGAATAGTTGCTTTTTCTTTGTGCTTATCGTTGTTAGTTTGCAGACCTTAGCATATCTTTCGGCTTTAGATTAAAAATGATAGTGCTCTTTATTATCTTACCAGAATTGTTCGGAAAATTTGAGGTCTATCAATAGTATACTGAAATATTTGAATAGCAGTTTAAATTAAGTTGGTAATATCAGCAAGTAGGTTTCTGTTGTTGCCTTAATTGAAGAGACAAAACTCATTAGTGAACTCCAAAAAAGAGGGAAAATTAGGCAATGAGAGAGCGAGAGATATCACAAGACTATCTTGTGCAGTGAATCAAAGGAAGTACTTTCATGAATCAACGGACTATAGCTCCAAAGCGGAATTGAGCTAGTGGTTCTCACTTCTCAAGGATTTAGGTAATTTGATGCTGCTGTGTTCCCAAAAGCGATGGGAATTGTATTTTGGATGTCATTTCTCTTAGAAAAGGAATAGCTTCAATGCCTTGGTTTAGGAGCGTACTAATTACAATGTCCTTTAGAGGATTTTGTGAGACTAAAGAAGGCCAATTTCAACATTCTGAATAAAATGGAATATTATAAGTGGGTGACTTTAGCGGGTGCTTTAGTCTCTTCTCAATAAATTTCCAGAAAGAAGCTCTTCCTGCTCTTTGAACTATCGATATCCATTTGAAGGTGGCAAACAGAAAATCTTACAAAGACATAGCAGCAGATTGACTGTTGTTAACACCAAAATTGGGATATGGAACTGGCTACATCTCCATCTAACAAACTAAGCTGCCGTTTTGGCCATGCAAAATCCGTACTCTTTTTCAAAAAAACAAAATTGAAATAATGGTTTGCCCATAAAAAAATGTCAGTTTTTGGAGATTTTTTGAAAAACAGTTTTTGAAAACCAAGAAGTGGTAAAAAAGTTTCAATATTTTTCAAAAAATCAATTTTCTCCTCTCACAAAATATTAACTTTTTTAAAAGTATCATATCGAAACACAACTTCAACTTCCAAATACAATTTTTTAACTAATTTTTTTTTTTTTTTTAATCTATGGCCAAAGCCTACTAAGGGAAGCAAGTTGGATGTCTACAAAAAATGGACCAAATCCAAGGAGTACAACTGATTATATGACATATCCATCAGCTCAAACCTGAAGAATCAAGCTTCCACTTCTCGAAATAAGCGAAGGAGTTAATTTGTCAACCAAGTTGTACAAGGTTTATCATGTAATGACTCAGTTAAGTAACTATTTTCCAGTAGAATTCTAAACAAGGCTACGCTGATTGAACGTGGGACAATAAGGTTAGTGCACATGCAATGAGAACAACCAAATGAGCAGTAAACCACTCTTGCATCATCAAGATCGTGCCTAGATTTTAGAAATAAAAATAGAATGCATGATTAGAAAGTTATGCTCGACCTTATATGTATAAGTAGGATCCTTTATGCATGGATGGACATCATCACAATCATTACGGCAGTCAATAAACTTATATTCATTTCCTTCAAATTCCTTTAATCTTCTCCTTTTTTTTACAGCTTTTCTTACCAGCTCTCTTAGAACGTCAGTAGATGTTTCCTTTTCTTTTTTGGTTGATAAGGTAGATGTCTTCTTCTTAGATTAATCTTAGTGAAGTTCCTCTTTTATATGATTGGCAAATGGCAAAGTCCCGTCCTCAACGTTACTCGTTTGACTTCCATTCTGGGATCATTGCTTGGCAAATTCCGCATCCATTGTTCATCTAGCTCAAGAACTCCATTTATTTTTTAAGCCCTAAGTTGCTCGGACTCGGGTGCGGGTGTCCGATACGGGTGTAGATCTAGAGGTCGATCCTTCATGATCTAAATTTTAAGATCCGGGGTACGAATTCAGTTACGAATACGGGTGCGGGGATTCGGCTAAAAATAATTCAAATGTCTAAAAATAAAGTTATAAAAATATGTCCTACTTACGAGACATTACGTGGAAACCTTATAATGTATTCTAAGAAAGATTGAGATAAATGGAGAATGATTGGCATATAAATTTCTTTATACACCATTTTCTTTAATTTCACCTTATCTTTTGTTTTGATTTTGGAAATCATTGTATCTGTTCCAAATTTCTCCGTCGATTTTTGTCAAAAGTATCCAAAATCGCTTGATCAGATCCGGTACGGATCCCACATCCCACACCGACACCCATGTCATGTCGACACGGGTGCGGCACCAAAAGTGAAGAGTCTGAGCAACTTAGTTTAAGCCAACAATATTCTTTGCTATGCTCGATAGGACTTTTTTCTATAGTTCTCAAACTTTACTCTTTTAGGACTTGATTTCACTTGTGCATGAACTATAATGGGGCAAGAATCTTCTCAACATAGGGCAACAACCAACAGCCAGCGAAAAAAGGATTGTAACTCCTGGTTCTCCCACTCAAACATATGATAAATCGCAGGGTACAATTACACTGGCATAAGCTCCTCCAATCGACATCAACCTATCATAGTTCCGAATGAAGGACATTTTGGTTCACCTCCCATGATAATAAACACATCATTCATACAAGAGAAATCGACATGGATATTGTTGAGTCCTACATCAGGTGGGAATTAAAAAATGGGTCTCTTTATATGGTCTTAGGCAATATTTACCTCACGAGCTAGCTTTTAAGGTTGAGTTAGGCCGAAAGTCCATTTTCTTAAAATGATATCAGAGCCAGGTTTATCCCAATTCATTATTAACCGGATGTTGGGCCCCCATCTTATACTGTCCACGTTCCAGATGTCCAGTACTGGGCGTGCAAGGTGTGTTGAGTCCAATATCTGTTGGTAATTAAAAAAGAGTTTCCTTATATGATCTTGGGCAATCCTCAACTTATAAGCTAGCTTCTGCGGTTGAGTTAGGTCGAAGATCCATATTCTTAACATATATTAATGACATGATTCACTAGTTCCCCCAACCTATTGGTAAAGTAGAAACCTGCAGTGCAAATTGAGGTCCACTTTTCTCCGGACTAAATGTTTAAGGTGGTAAGACAACAAGAAGATCAATCTATGACCAACTTCAATTACCAATCGGTTTAGACCTACCAAGTCCTCGGTTCAGGATGACTCCTTAGCAAGGGAACATGAATGTCCGGGAGGGCGA